>NW_027471665.1:0-22075 GCF_051020765.1 Lasioglossum baleicum
ATTTTTGTGACGAACACCATAATTTCATGCAACAATTAGAAGATCGAGTGTCACACCGTTCGAGAATGTTGCCACCTTCCTTTATAGACGAGTAGCTAAGTTAACGGCTTCACCTTTCCAGTGGTAATTCAGCGATTCAAATAATGTATAACTGGAGTAGATTCGCTGAACAGTATTGCCAATAGACTCCTTAATTCACGGTTTGAACAGTATACAAGAGCGTCAAACCGTTTGCGCACGAAACCTCCTTCTGTGAGAGACGTACGGATGTGTCAATAGCTTCACCTGTCCTGTGGTTTCGAGAGTCAATCCAGGTATTCCAGTAGTATATCCACTGAACAGAGTTGGCAATAGGCATCTCAATTCATAGTTTGAATATTAAACCGGAACGTCAAACCATTGTCGAACGTCACCTACTGCTAAATAGTCAGACATTTTACCGATGGCCTTATTTTCCGTGATGCTAAACCGCTACATCGAGATTATGACTTCGTGTTCAGAGATACAAATTAGTATACATTTTAGTGACGGGCACCCTAACTTCATCTATGAATTTGAATATTCAGGTTCAAAACGTTCGACAGCGTTACCACCTACCTACAAATTCGATCGGCAAATTCAATCGCTTCATCTATGCTGTGATGACGAAAGTCAATAATGATGTTTCGGCAGTATATGCGGTGCATAGTATTGGCAATTGATAGCATAATTCGCGGATTGAATATTAAAATAGAGCGTCACCCCGTTTGAGACCCTTATCAATTGGTATAAAGTCAAAGGTTTTACCGACGGCCGTATCCTGTGAAAAAGGAACCCGCCGTATCGACAGTATAATTCGTGTATAGAGAAGAAAACTAGTGTAGCTTTTAGTGACGGGCACCTTTACTTCATGCGTTCGTTAGAAGATCGAGTGTCAACTGTTGCGGAACGCTACCACCTTTAGTGAGAGATAAACGGCTAAGTCAATAGCTTCACCCATCCTGTGACTTCGAGTGTCAAATCTGGTATTCCGGGAGTAAAACCGCTGAACAGTATTGGCAATAGACACCACAATTCTCGGTTTGAACATTAAAGTCGAGACTCAATCTGTCGGAGATCAGTGTCAAATTGTATATAATACAGTCCTTTTAACGAAGGACTTATATTCCGAGAACATAACTCGCTGTATCGAGATAATAATGACGTGTGAAAGGAAACAAATTAGTACGCTTTGTAGTGATGTACACCTCAATTTCATGCACGAATTATAAAAGCGACCGTCAAATCGTTCTACAACGTTATCACCTTTTCAAGAGCAGAAGTCCTAGATCAACACCTGCACCTATCCTGTCCTTCCGAAGGTCAAACAAGGTATTCCTGGTGTCTATTCGTTGAATACTACTGGATGCGGACATCTTAATGCACGCTACGAATACTAAGGTAGAGCGCCAAACCTTTGTAGAACTTTATCTATTGGTTTGCTGTCACATTTTATACAGAAAGCCTTATCTATCGCGAAACAAACCCGCCATATAGAGAGTACAACTTTGTGCTCAGGGAAGCACATTACTTTTCATTTTCTCGACATCCACCTGAATTTCAGGTACGAATAAGAAAGTCGAGAGTAAATCCAATCAACAACGGTTTGCGTGTAGCGTAGGTAAGTCCATATCTTGACATATTCTGTGATACCGAAAGCTGCACAGGTTATTCCCGGAGTAAATTTGTTGAACAGTACTGGCAATAATCGCCTTATTTCACGGTATGATTATGAAAGTAGAGACAATCCGTTCGACTACGTTTCCAGTTGGTATATAGTAAAATGTTTTACCGAAAACCTTTATTTCGCGAACGTAGCTCGCTACATGGCAAGTGTTACTTCGTGCTCAGAGATACAAATTAGTACCCATTTTATTGCGCAGCACCTAAATTTCATGTATGAATATGATGATTCAGAGTCAAGCCCATGGAGAACTATACCACCTGCCTTATGTGTCGGACAGAGCTATGTCAATAGCTTCACCTATCCGTTGATAGCGTGAGTCAAACAAGGTATTCCGGCGGAAAAGTAGCAGAACACATTTGCAATAGACACCTTATTTCAGTGTATGAGTATTAAAGTATAGAATCTTACCGTCGGCCAATATTAACAATTCCTATTAAGCCGTTCCTTTTACCGAATACCTTACCTACCGATAACGCAAACCGTTGCAGCGATTGTGTTCCTTAGTTTCCACGTTCTCAAATTATTATACATTTTAGCAGTCGGATACATTACCTTCATGCATATATAGGAATATCGAGGGCATGCCATTCGAGATCATAGCCACCATCTTCGAGAGTGGCACAGATTTTTGTTGTTGTTTGACGCGGGGTAATCTTCAAAAGATGTCCTGGCCCCATGAGGGAGGGGCCGGGGGTCTGACGGATTCTTACCAACTAATCCCCGCGGTGGTCCGCCGTCTCCGCTAAGAGGAGCGCCGGGAATTCAAGCGTCAGGCACCGAAGCCGTCTGGGGCTCCCCCACGGCTCACATTGCTGAGATATTCTTCGCGCGTCGCGCTTCTTCCTCTTGGCTCTATGGCAGTGCCGTGTGGACCACCGTGCGACACCGATACCTCCTTTGTCCCTCAAACAACCACCCCGCGATCTCCCCTGGTGACGGGAAGGCAAAGGACGGGGACTGCCTCGACCGGCAGGGGCTCTTCCCCGGACGTTATCCAACCACGTGGGACAATCGTCCGGCGCGCGCTCAGGTGAGCCTGCGTCGCGCTCGCCGGAACCGCCTTCCGGAGCGAGAGCGGGCCTGTGCTCCTTCTTCCAGGCCACGCTCCGCTGCATCCATCTGCAGCATCACCTGCTCGCAGAAGGAGGCCACAGCTCGCCAATTCCTCTCGGGCTCCACCATGTTTGGCACGATGGCCAAGACCGAAAGGTCCCACCCTTCAGCACTCTGCCGTGCCCGTCTTTCAGCCGTCCAGGCCGGAGACTCCTTCAGGGTTTGCTGCGCGGTGTCCACCTCCGCGTCGCAGAACCAACACCCATGCGTAACCTCACGACCGATATTGTTGAGGTACTGTCCGAAACACCCGTGTCCGGAGAGCACCTGCGTGAGGCGGAATGTCCGCCTGCCCCCGCTCTTCATCCGGGCGTCTAGGACCGGGACGATGGCTCCGACGGCCCTGTGGCGGAGGCACGCCTGACGGCTTAGCCTCCGTCTCCACTCTTCCAAACCGGACCGTCGGATCTCCTCCTTGATGTTATCCGCTTCCTCCGGTCCTAGACTCGGGAGCCAGCTCGGTCGACGACGCACGTGGTCGTATGTTCTGGCCTGCATTCCCGCCAGTAGATCCAGCGGCAGGAGGCCCGCCAGGATGGAGGCCGCCTCGTGTGAGAGGGAGTGATACCCCCACACGACCCTGATGGCCAGACTGCTCCAGACACTAGCGAGTCTGGCACCGCGCTTGCGGCTGGCCATCAGGTCCGCCGCTCATACCGGGGCTACGTACAAGGCCATCGAACGGATGACACCGGCGTACTCTCTCGTCCGGCCCCCCGATGTTCGGGTGGAGCCGGCACAGTGCCACACCCGTCCGTTCCAGGCGAGGGGCGAGCTGCTAGAAGTGGTCCTCGAAGGTCCATCAGCCGTCCAGCGCGAGGCCGAGGTTATACATCGTATCCGGGATATGGATTGCCTATCCACCCACGTAGACAGTTCCTCTTCGTACGTTGCCCGACGGTGCTACCCGATTCGTCCCGCCGTGGATCCAGATCGCCTGGGTCTTCTCCGGCGCGAACGCGGAGTCCCAAGCGTTCTTTGGCCATAACCACTATCGCCACACCCGTTTCTGTGAGCCGGGTTGTCCTCCCGTACTCGCGACCCCTCGCAGTGACGAGGGTGTCATCCGCGTAGCAAGTGACATTCACTCCGTCGGGGAGCGAGCCATGCAGCACTGTATCGAATGCTAAGTTCCACAGGATCGGACCCAGTACCGATACCTGTGGGACCCCGCAGCGCATCTCCTGCACACAGTACCGTCCCACCAGGGATATTGCAAACACCGGTTGGACAGGTAGTCTCGGACAACCGCCGCCAAGTACAGGGGCACCTCGTTCCGCTCCAACGCCACCCTGACGGCAGTCCAGGGCAGGGGATTAAACGCGTTGGCGATGTCCAAACTAACGGTCAGCATCACCCCGCCCTGTTGGGCTACCGTCTCCTGCAGGGACCTGACGCGCTGAACTGCGTCGATGGTCGAACGCCCCTGCCGGATACCGAACTGTCGGTCATCCAGATCCGGACGAGCTCCCGAGAGGTGGTCCAACAGCCTCCTGGCTACCACCCTCTCGAAGAGCTTCCCACCCACGTCCAACAGGCACATCGGCCTATACGCCGCCGGAGACTGCTGTGACTTGCCCACCTCCGCAGTAGCACCGCCTTGGCCTCCTTGCAGCACTCCGGATACTTGCACTCCCGTAGGCACTGTGCGAAGAGGGTCCTGATCCGACCTTCGAGGACACTCGACGCGAGTACACAGTCGCGTCCAGGGATCCCGTCCGGTCCCGGCGCCTTGGATCACGCTCCCATTTCCCGAATCGCTCGGATCCGCTCCTCGGAGGTTATCCCAAGGTCGTCTGTCCATCCGACTTCGCATCGCGTCGTCGGGGTCTCCTCCGCTGTCCTCTCCTCCCCAGGTGTCGCGGGGAAGTGGGCGTTGAAGACCCGCTTCGCGAAGGCAGGCTTCATGCTCTCCGTAAGCGGCGGAGCCCACCCCCTCATTCTGCCTAACGCGACGCGATACGGACGACCCCACGTGTCCCGATGCAGCGTCTTTAGCAGCGCCTTCCATTTGGAAGATGTCGCCTTCTTGACAGCCCTGAGAAGGTTCTTGTTCGTGCCCCTGCACTCCCTGCGCAGGGCGGACTCCTCCTCCGACGTGGCGGCTCTTCCGCGTCTGGCCCGGGTGTACCGCTGGCGGGCTCGATTGGACCACTCCCTGAGAGTCGTGAGCTCGACGCTCCACCAGTACCCCGACCTTGGTGGCTTCTTCGTTGCATGTGGCATGGCAACGTTGCACGCCTCGGTCATGGCTCGCTGGAGCTCCGAGACCTGCGCGTCGACGTCACCCGCCGGGGCTGGGTTAGGTAGGAGGACCAGTCCGCCGTGTCCACCGCAACCCCGTCCGTGCGCTGCAGCTGCCGCCTCCGAGCCGAGTCGATTCCGGCTCTTCTTTCCTCTTCTCGACGACGCCGGGCCGGGCCCGGGGCGCGGTGGCGCATGAGGATGGGTATATGGTCGCTCAGCAACTCGATCTTCTCTTCCACTCCCAATGCGGTGAGCATCATCAGCGCGGCGGGCGAGGCGAAGGAGATGTCCACCACGGGCTCCCCCGCCGGCCGCACGCACGTGCTAGCTCCGCCCCGGTTGAGAATCCTCAGATCCAACCCGGCTGCCCATTCGAGCAACGCCTCGCCTCTCGCGTTGGTCCTCCGGCACCCCCATGCGGTACCGTGAGCGTTGAAGTCCCCGAGGACGAGCACGGGCCCGGAAAGGTGCTGGTTCACCGCTCTTCGCACACCGTCCAGGCAATCCTCGTCCTCCGCGAGCGTGCGGTTGGACGAGACGTAGCAGCCCACCATTACGACGTCACCACACAGGACCCCCATATGGCCTTCCCCTTGGTACAGCAGCGTGGCGATCGGGTTGCGGACTGTGTCCCGCCACACCATAAAGAGTGGCACAGCTACGTCAATACCTTCAACTACTCAGGGATACCGATAGTTGAACTAGGTATACTAGGAGTGCATTCGCTGCACAGCATTGACAATGGACACCTAAACTCTCGGCATGAGGATTAGAGTCGACAATCAAATCGTCGGGGAGCATTACAAATACTTATAGAGTCATTCTATTTGCAGACTACGTTATGTTCCGAGAACGTATCCCGCAGTATTGAGAGCATGACTTCGCGATAAGAGAAACAAATTAGAAAACATTTAAATTACGGGCACCATAACTTCATGTATGTTTTAGAAGATTGAGAGTCAAACCGCTTGTGGACGTTATGACCATCTGTGAGAGACGAACACGAACGGCTAAGTCAATAGCTCCACATATTATGCGATTCCGACGGTCAGACCAGGTATTTCGGAAGTCAATCCACAGAGCTGTAGTACCAATGGACACGGTCATTCACGGTATGAATATTGAAGTAGAGCGTCAAGCCTTTGTAGATCATTACCTATTGTTATAGTGTCAAACTTTTTTGCAATGCCTCACCATCCGAGATCCGAACTAGGTGTGTCGATGGTATATCCACGTGTTTATAGGAGATAATTTGTTTTCATTTTAGTGACGAGCATCTTAATTTCATGGATGAGTGAGGAGATCGTGAGACAATCCGATCGAGAAAGTTGTTGCCATACTTGATAGTCGCACAGCTAAGTCAATACCATCAACGATCCTGTTATTCTGATGTTCAAACTAGTGATTCCGGGAGGCAATTCACAATGCAGTATTACCAATGGAGACATTAATTCATGGTATGCATATTAATGCAGAGCGACAAACGTTTGTAGAACGTTACCTCTTTGAATAGTGTCAAACATTTTACTGATGGCTTTACCATCCGAGAGTCACACCCACTGTATCAAGGATATATCTACGTGTTCAGAAATACAAATTATTATACATTTTAGTGACGGTGATTATATGTTCATGTGTGAATTAGAAGATCGAGCCTCAAAACCTTTCGATAACGTTGCCACCATCTTTGAGAATCGAATGGATATGTCAATAGCTCTACATATCCTATGAATCCGAGAGCCATACCAGGTAATCCGACAGTAACGCCGCAGATGAGAATTAGCAATTGATACCTTAGTCATCAGGGTGAATATAAAATTGGATGTCAAACCGTTTGAGAACGTTACCAATTACTATAAATTCTAACGCTTTACCGAAGACCATTCCCTCCGAAAATCTAATCCGCTGTCCCGAGAGTATAACCTGATTACGGAAATACATTAGTATACAATTTAGGGTCGTCACCTTAAATTCATGTATGAATTAGAATATCGAGAGTGTATCCGATCTAGAACGTTACTGCCTTCATTGAGAGTCGACTAACGAAGTGAATTGCATCACTTGTCCTGAGATCCTGACAGTCAAACCAGGAATACCGGGAATTTATCCGCCGTATAGTGTTGGCAATGGACGCCATAATTCACGGTTTGAATATTGCAGTGGAGCATCAAACCGATTCGGAACGCTACAGATTCGTATAAAGTCAAACGTCCTACCCAAGGCCTTGCCCGCCGAGAACATAACTCACTGTATAGAAAGTATAACTTCGTTTTCAGAGAAGCAAGATCTTCTGAACATTAGACAATCGCACCTTAATTTCATGAAGGAATTAGGAAATCCAAGGTCAAAATTTTCCGGAACATGACCACACTCTTCGAGACTACTACTGCTAAATCAATCGATACACTTATCCTGTCATTCTCAGAGTCAAACCAGGTATTCCGGCAATCAACCCGCTATTCAGTATTGGAAATAGACCCCATAATTCGCGCTATGAATATTAAAGTAGAAGGTCAGTCCGTCGGAGTACATAACCAAATTGTATCGAGTCATTCTTATAACCGAAAACATACCCTTCATAGAACCTATCACGCTGTAGCGAGTGTCAGGTTTAGTGCTCAGGGAATCAAATGAATAGGCATTATAGGAGAAGCATACCTTTTATTGAAATATGAATTAGGAGATCGAGTGTCAAACCGTTCGAGATCGATCCCACCTTCTTCGAGAGTCGAGCGGCTAAGTGCATAGATTCACCTCTCCTGCTATTCCGATAGGCTAACCAGGTATGACGGGAGTCAATTTGCAGTACACTATTCGTCATGGATATCTTCATTCGCGGTTTGAATATTAAAGTACAGCTTGAGACCGCTTCAGAACGTTACCAGATGGTATAAAGGCAAACGTCCTACCGAAGGCCGTTCCTTCCGAGGACCTGAACCGCTGCATCGGGAGTATAAACTCGTGATCAGAGACACAAACTAGTATACATTATAGTAACCGCGACCTTGTCCTGATGTATGAATTAGAAGATATATCGTCGAACTATTCGAGAGCCTAACCAGCTTGATTGAGATTCCAACGTCTAGGCCAAAGGTTGCAGCTATCCTGTGATTCCTAGAGGCAAATCAGGTATTCCAAGAGTAAATTCGCAGAAAAGCATTGGCAATAAACACCTCTACTCACTGTATGAATATTATAGTACAGAGTCAATCCGCTGGAGAACGTTACCATTTGGTATAACGTCATACTCCTTACCAGACACCATACCTTCCGAGAAAATAACCGCTGTGTCGGTGGGTATAGCTTCGGGATCAGGGACACAAATTAATAGACGTTTTAGACGACGGATACCTTAATTTCGTGTATGATCTAGAAGATCGAGGATCAAACCGCTCGAGAACGTTGCCCTTCATTAATATTCAAACCGTGAATTAAGGTGTCTATTGCCAATACTGTTCAGCGGCCTTACTTCAGGAATACCTGGTTTGACTTTACCAACCACAGGATAGATGAAGCCATTGGCGCAGCGGTTGCTGTCTAACAGAAGGTGGCAACGTTCTTGAGCGTCTTGAACCTAGAACTTCTACTTCATACATGAATTTAACGGTGGCGTCACTAAGATGTATAATTACTTGCATCCTTCAACACGATGTTATGCTCTCGATACAGCGGATTTGGTCAACGGAAGGTAAGGCATTCGGTAAAATGTTTGACCCCTATACGTATATGTAACGTTCTATAACGGTTTGACATTGCACTTTAATATCCATACCGTGAATTTTGGTGTATTTTGCCAATCCTGTTCAGCGCATTTACTCCTGGGATTCCTCGCTTCAATTACGGAACCGCAGGATTGGTGATGCCATGTACGTAACTGTGCGTCCCTAAAAGCAGGAGGTAAGGATCTCGAACAGCTTGTGTCTCGATTTTGCTGTTCATACACGAAAATATGGTGTCCGCCTGCTCAAATGTCTAATAATTTGATTCCACTAACACTATGCAAGACACGCCCCACAGCGGGATATGCTTCTCGGAAAGTAATGCCCTCGGTGAAATTTTCGTCCTTATACCAATTGGTAACGGTCTCAAACGGCTTGGCGAACTACTTGAATATCAACCCGTGATTTAAGGTGTCCATTGCTAATACTGGTCAGAGGAATAACTGCCCGAATACCTGGTTCAGCTCTCAAAATCACAGGAAAGCAGAAGCTATTGTCTTAGCCGTCCCACTATCAGAGAACGTGGTAAATATCTAGAACGGTTTGACCCAATACGGTTTAACCCATGCCTGAAACTAAGGTGCGCGTCGCTAGAATGTCTTCTAATTTATTCCTCTGAACACGGAGTTATACCATCGATACAGCTGGTTGGGCTTTCGGAGTGTAAGGTCTCCAGAAAAACGTTCGACTTTTTACAATGTGGCAGCGCACCTAAACAGTTTGACGGTCTACATTAATATTCAACCAGCGAATTAATGTGTCTATTACCAATACAGTTCAGCGGATTTACGGCCGGAATACCTGCTTATACTCATGCTATTACAGGTTACATGAAGATATACCGAGGTCTAGTAGTTGTACACTGCAGATCGAAGCGGCATTACTGTATGATTTCAGTCAATTCCTTATCCTCGATTTTGCACCATATGCATTGTGTCACAGTTTTCTATTTATTTACAGATACTGCAATTTACTGTTGTTTATATTTTCGTTCTTGTTCCAAATTTTCAATTTTTTGTGTAAAAAACTTGTATTCCTTAGTAAAAGTGCCTTGGAAATTAGTTGAGCGTACGTCTATGACATTGTCGTGTTAAATATATTGTTATTTTATACGGTTGTCTGTAAACGTACCTACCGTTCCTGCACGTCACGGCTGGAATTATGCTATAGTTGCGTTCACATGATCGGAGCGGCACTACTCGATGGTCTTCCTTAATTTATTTAACCCTGATTTTGTACCGTATACATTTTTTCCCAGTTTTCCATTTACTTATGCATACTGTAATTAACTGTTGTGATATTTTCGATTTTTTTTTCGTAATTTTCAATTTTAATTTTAAGAAATTGTATTTGCCAGTAATAGTACCTCTGGAATTAATCGAGTACTCGTTTAGGACATTATACTGTTAAACTTATTGTTACTTTATATAATAGTCTGTGTACATGCCGACGCTTCCAGTGCGACACGACTGGAATGACCTCGTAGTTGTGTTCGGTAGGTAGGAGCGATGCTACTGTATGCTCTTCGTTAATTTTTTATAACTTGGATGTTATACTGCAGAGACTCTTTTGCAGTCTTCCTAGTAGTTTAATTAGCTGTAATTTACTAACATGATATATTCAATGTTTCTCAATATTTTAAATTTTTAGTTTAAAGGATTGTGTATCTTAGTAACAGTGTCTTTGGCATCAGATGAGTGTACGTTTATGTCAGTATTTTGTTAAACTTATTCTTTCTTTATACGATGGTCTATATATATACCAACGCGGTTTGAGGGACACGACTGTCGAGGTCTTTTAGTAACGTACGGCAGAGCGATGCGGCACTGCTGGATGGTCTACGATATTGTCTTTATCCTTCATTTTGTAACGTATGCTTTTTTCCCAGTTTCCCATTCATTTATACTTACTGTAATTTACTATTATGATGTTTTCGACCATTTACAAAGTTCCCAATATTTAATTTCAAGCGTTATATTTGTTGGAAAAAGTGTCATTGGAACTGGTTAAGTGTACGTTTATACCTATATTCTGTTGAATTTGTTGTTGTATAATGCGATTGTCTGTACACGAACATACACTGCAGCAACGACACGACTGGCGTCTTATTCTAGTTGCTTACGGTAGATCTGAGAGACAATACTCTATGGTCATTGTTAATATGATTAACCATAATAATGTGCCGTAAGAATTCTTTCCCAGTTTTCTTTACACATCGACATACTCTAACTTATAGTTATGATATTTTTGATTTTCTTCACAATTTCAAGGGTTTAATTACAAAAATTGCATTAATGAGGAAACTTGTCTATTGAGTGTAGGTTTATAACATTGTTTTATTATACTTATAATTATTGTATATGATTGTCTGTATACGTACCTACGCTACCGATACTACACGCTAGGAGTTATTTTGTATCTGCGTTCAACAAATCCGAGGGACACTACTAGATGGTCCTCGTTATTTTCATAACCAGGAGCTTTTGCCGTATGCATTTTATCCCAGACATCCATTTATTTACACATACTACAATTTACTATTACGATATTTTCGATTTGTTTCATAACTTCCAGTCTTTAAGTTCAAAGGCTGTATTTTTTTAGGAAAAGTGTCTGTGGAATTAGTTGAGTTTATATTTATGACAATCTTGATTTATGCTTCTTCTTATTTTATATGATTCTCCGTATTCGTACCTCGCTTACAGCGCGACACGTGTGGAGTGGTCTTGTAGTTGCGGTCGGTATATCGAAGCGACACAACTCTATTGGCTTCGTTAATTTGTTCAACCATAATACTGTACCGTATGGATCTCTTCCCAGTCTTCCATTTATTTATACATGCTGTATATTACGGTTATGCTATTTTCGATTTTTTCATAATTTCCAGTTTTTAAATAAAAAATTTCTTCTCTTTAGTAAAAGTGCCTTTTCAATTGGATAAGTCTACATTTATGCAAATATTTTGTTTAATTTTCTGTTGAATAATATGATTGTCTGAATACAAAGCTACGCTTCTGCAGCAACACGAATGGGATGACATTGTTGTTGCGTTCGGTAGGTCGGAGCTGCTCGACTGTATGGTCTTTTTTAATTTCAATATACTCAATACAGTACCGTAACAATTCATTCCCAGTTTCCTGTTTATTTGTTTGCATTTGTTCCCAATTGTTACTTTATTTATTCATTGTGCAATTTACTGTCCTAATATTTTCGATTTTCTTCCAAATTTTCAATTTTTATTATAAGAAATTCTATTTCTTAATAAAGGTGTCTTTGTAATTACATGTGTGTACGCTTATGTCATTTATTTGTTACATATTGCTAGTTTATATGTCTTTCTGTATGCGAACTTGCGATCACGGACCTACACCACTGGCGAGGACTTGCAGTTGCGAACGCCAGATCGAAACGGCTCTACTGGATGGTCTTTATTTATTTCTTTATCCACAAGATTGTGCCGCATGCATTCTTTTGCAATTTTCGATTCATTTATACATACTGCATTTTACTGCTATGATTTTTTCAATTCTTTTCAAAATTCATAAATTTAAATACAAGGACCAGTATTCTTTTGTATACGCGCCTGTTGAATTTGTTGAGTTTATGTTTATGGCAATATCCTGTCAAGCTATTTGTCATTTTACACGGTTGTCTGTATACGTACCTTCGGTGCTGTAGCGATACGGCTGATGTGGTCTTGTAGTTGCGAACGCCAGATCGAAGAGGCATACCGCGTAATCTTCGTAAATCTCTTTAACCACAATATTGTACCGCATGCCAATCTTTCGCAAATTTCTATTTACTTCTACATAGTGCAGTTTACTGTTGCGATTTTTCGATATTTTTCATAATTTCCAATTTTAATTTAAAAAATTGTATTTCGTAGGAAATCTCTCTTTGATATTAGTTAAGTGTACGACTATGGTAATAGTTTGTTATATCTTACGTTATTTTCTCATAGTTTCTATACGTAACTACGAGGCCGGAGCGAGACGACTGGCGACGTATTGGAGTTGCGTTGAGCAGATTGGAGCGGCACTACTGGATGGTATTTGGTAATTTCTTTAATCTTTATATAGTACCGTATTCATTTTTCCCAGGCTTCCATATATTTATGCAGACCCTTATTTATTGCATTGATATTTTTAATTTTTTTAAAATCAATCAATCCTTAGTCTGAAAATTTGTAATTTTCAGTAATAGTTACCTTGGAATTAGTTCAGTGTGCGTTTGTGACATCAGTTTATTAATCTTATTGTTATTTTATACGATTGTGAACATAGGTACCTATGTTTCCGGAACAACACGGCAGTTGTGGCCTTCTAGTTGCGTACCGCAAATCGGAGCGGCACTGCTGGATGATCTAGGTTAATTTCATTAGTCTTGAGATTGTTGAGTATGCATTTCTCCCAGCATTCCACTTATTTATGCGTACTGTAATTTATTGTTGCGATATTTTCAATTTTTTTCAAAATTTCAAGTTTTTATTTTCATAAACTGCATTTCTTAGTAAAAGTGCGGTTGGAATTATATGAGTGTACATTGATGACTTCATTATGTTAACCATATTGTTATCTTTTACGATTGTCTGTATACGTAGCTACACTTCCGGCGCGATGCGACTGGAGTGGCCTTTTAGGTGCGTGCGGATGATCGGAGCGACATTACTGGATGATCTTCGTTATTATCTTTAGCCCTGATTCTGACCGGTACGCATTGTTCCCAGTCTCCCATTTATTTATACATACTGTGACTTCCTCTTATCCCATTTCCGATATTTTAAAAAATTTCCAGTTTTTAATTCCCAAAAATGTATTGTTAAGGTTAAGTTCCTTTTGAAATAGATGAGCTTACGTTGATGACATTATTTTGCTAAAATTATTGTCACTTTAAGAGATTGTCTGAATTCGCTCATGCGCGTCCGGAGTGACTCGACTGTCGCGGTCTTGTAGTTGCGACCGGTATATGAGAGCCACACTGTTGTAAGGGCTTCGTTAATTTGATTAACCTCAACATTGTACTGCAAGCATTCCATCTGGGACATATATTTATTTCTACATACTGTAATTAACAGTTACTTTATTTTCGATTCTTCGCATAATTACCAGCTTTTATTATCAAAAAATATAGTTTTTAGGAAAAGTTTCATTGGAATTAGTACATTGTACTTTCATGGCAATATTTTCTCAAACTTACTGTTATATTATACAAACGTCTGTAATTCGTATCTACGCTTCTGCAGCGACACAGGTGGATTTCTCTTGGAGTTGCGTTCGGAATATCGGAGCGACAGTGCTTTATGGGCTTTCATAACGTGACCTTGATATTGGACTGTGTGAATTATTTCTCTGTATTCTGTTTTTATCTACATACTGTAATTTACTGTTATGATGTCTCCAGTTCTTTTCAAAATTTTCAATTTTTGTTTTAAAAAATTGTCTTTTTCAGTGAAAGTGTCTTTGGAATTAGTCGAGTGTACGTTTATACCAATATTATAATGAAACTTATTGTTATTTTACATAATACTCTTTATGCGTACATACGCCTCCGGAGCGACACGAATGGACTGTAGTTGCAGTTGCCTTCGGTATGTCGGAACAGCACTGCTGGATGGTCTTCGTCAATTTCATTAACTCTGATTTGGTTCCGTATGGATTTCATCCCAGTCTTCCATTTATATATGCATCCTGCAATTGTCTCTTCGGATATCTTCTATTTCATCCATAATTTGCAGTTTGTAATTCGAATAACTTGTATTTCTCAGTAAAGGTGTCCTTGAAAATAGTTTAGTTTACGATTACAACATTATTTTGTTATATTTATGGATATTGTATATGATTGTCTGTATAACCTCCTCCTACGAAGGAGTAAGGTGTTGTTCAGTGGGCGGAACTAGTATACATTTTAATGACGATCACCTTAACTTCCAGCCGGAATCAGAATGTAGAGAGTCGAACTGTTCGAGGACGTTACCACCTTCTGTGTAAGACGGACGGCTATGTCAATCGTTTCAGCTATCCAGGGATTCGATGAGCCATATCAGGTAATGCGGAAGTAAATCCACTGAACACTATTGGCAAAAGACACCTTACATCACAACATAAATATTAAGATTCAGAGACCAACCGTTGGCGAATATGACCAGTTGGTATAAAGTCATTCCTTTTACCCAATACCTATCCTTCCGATAGCTTCACCTACCGTGCGATTCCGAGAGTCGTACCAGGTATTCCTGGAGTAAATCCGCTGAACAGTACTGCCAATAGACATGTTTGAATTTGTTGGAATTCGTAACGCTCTGAAACTGTATGTCGCTCCACTTTAATACTCATACCGGATATTATGGTGTCTATTGCCAATACAGTTCAGCGGATTTATTGCCGCATTACCTGATATCACTCTTGGAGTCACAGGATAGGTGAAGCTATTGACTTAGGCGTGCGACTCACACAGTAGGTGCCAAAGTTCTCGAGATGTTTGACAACCGATAATTTAATTCGTGCATGAAGTTATCGTGCCCGTGACTGAAATGAATACTAATTTCCTACTCTGAACACGGACTTATTCTCTGAATGCGGCAGGTAGGCTTCGCGGAAGCTAAGCCCTTCGGTACATCGTTTGACCTTATACCAATTGGTATGCTCGCAAACCGTTTCACGCTCTACTGTAATATTCATACCGCGAATTAAAGTGTGTACTGCCAGAACTCTTCAGCGGACTTTCTCCAGGAACATCCGGTTTGACTCTCCGAATCGCAGGATAGGTGAAGCTAATGTGTTATATGCGTGATTTCACGACGAATGTGGTGAAGTTCTCGAACGTTTTCACAAGAGATCATCTCATTCATACATGGTATTAAGGTGCCCTTCTCTGCAATGAATACAAATTTGTATCCCGTAGTACGAAGTAGTAGTACATACATCGGGTTATGTTCTCGGAGGGAAAGTTTTTCTGTAAATCTTTTGTAATATATTCGTAACGATCTACAAATGATTGCCTTTGAACTTCAATATTCTAACCGTGAACTAGAGAGTCCATTACCAGTAGTGTATAAAGGATGGACTCTCGGAATACCTAGTATGACTCTCAGAATCACTTGATAGTTGAAGTTGTTAGCATAGACGTTCGACTCTTAAAGGAGGTGGTAACGACATCGAACGGTTAGACATTCAATTATATAGCTCATACATGAACATACGGTGTCCACCACTAAAATGTGTATTAATTTGTATATCTGAAAAAAAGTTATACTCTCGATACTGCGGGAGTGGTTCGGGAAAGTTTGTGTCATCGTTAAAACGTTTGACTTTACACCGATTTGTAACGCTCTCAAACGGTTTGAAGCTGTATTTTAATATGCAAACCATGAAATAATGTTTCTATTTGCAATAACGTTCAGCGCATATACTCCTATTAAATTAGTTGTTCGAATATCACAGTAGGTGGTAACGGTCTCGAACTGTTTTCCCCTCGAACTTCTAATTCGTACATGACAATAAGGGGCCGCAATAGAAATGAACACCAATTTCTTTCACTGGACACGAAGTTACACTCTCGATTCGCGGAATGTGGGTCATTCGGTAATACGTTTGACATTATACCAATAGGTAACGCTCTCAAAAGTTTTGACGCTCCACATTATTTTTCAAGACGTGAGCTATGGTGTATATTCCCAATACAGTTCAGCGGACGTACTTCTGGAATACATGGTATGACTCCCGGAATCACAGTATTGGTGAAGCTATGGACTTAACAGTTCATCTGTCACAGAAGGTGTCAACGTTCTCGAACGGTTCGACCATCGATATTTCAATGCATGCATGAAGTTAAGGTGCTCGTCACTAAAATGTTTACTTGCTCCTACCTCAGAACATGCTGGTACACTCTTGATAGAGCTGATATTTCTTTCGGAGGGTAAGCTATTCCGTAGGAAGTTTAACCCTACACGAATATGTAATGTTCGACTACGGCTTGATGGCCTGCTTTAATATTCAAACCGTGAATGGAGGTGTATACTGTCAATACTCTGCAGAGAATTTACTCCCGGAATATCTGGTTTATCTTTCGCAAACATAGGATATGTGAAGCTGTTGACTTAGCTGTGCTTATCTCGCAGAAGGTAGTATCGTGCTCGAACGGGTTGACCTCTGATCATCTAATTTATACATGAAGTTAAGGTGCCCGTTACTGAAATGAATGCTAATTTCTTTTGCTGAACACAAAATTACACTCTCGATGAAGCGGGTGATGTTCGTGGAAGGTAAGACCTTCGATAAAACGTTTGACTCTATACGAATTGGTAACGCTGTCAAACGGTTTGACACTCTACTTTAGTACTCAAACCGTGAAATAGGGTGTCTCTTCCCAATGCCGTTCAGCGGATTTAATCCCGGAATACCTGGTTTGACTTTCGCAATCGTTGGATAGGTGATGCTAATGACTCAGCTGTGCGAATCTCACAGAAAGTAGAACCGTTCTGGATCAGTATGCCTATCGAATATTCTGATTCATACATAAAGTGAGGGTGCGCTTCACTTAAATGTATACTAATATGTTTCTCTGAACACGAATTTATACTCTCGATACAGCGGGATAGCTTATCGGAAAGTCAGGACTTTTGTAAGAAGTTTGACAGCATAGCAATAGGTAACGTTGTAGATTGGTTTAACCCCGTTCCTTAGTATTTATAAAGGGAAGTAGCGTGACTAATAACAATACAGTGCTGCGGGTGTAGTCGCGAAATACCTGATCTGAATTTCGGAATCTTGGGATATGTAAAGCTATTGGCATAGCCGTTCGATTTTCAAAGATAGTTGAAACGTTCTCGATCGGTTTGACTCTCGATGTTCGAGGTCATGCATGACATATAGGTACCCATCTTTAAGACTTATAGCAATATGCTCAACTGGACACAACGTTATACCCCCGATACTGCGGGTTGTATTCACCGCAGGTAAGTATTCCTGTTAAAGTTTGACTCGGTACTAATTGGTAACGCGCTAAAACGGTTTCACTGAGAAGTTTAATGTTTATACAGTGTAATTGGGTGTGTAGGGGCAATACTGTTCAGCGGATAATATCCTGGAATACATGGTTTGTCGCTCGAAATCACTGGAATGGTGAAGCTTTTGACTTAGACCGTTCGATTTCCGAAGAAGGTTTAAACGTTCATGAACGTTTTAACCCTCGATCGTCGATTTCATACCTGAAATTAAGGTGGACGTCCCAAAAATATGTACTAGTTTGTTTCTCTGGACACGAAGTTATACGTTCTCGGAAGATATGGCCTGTGGAAAATAATTTGACTCCGTATCAATAGGTAACGTTCTCCAGCGTTTTGACGCTTAGCGTTTATACTGAAACCGTGGAACAAGGTGTCAATTGCCAATACCTGTCAGCGTAGTTACTTCCGGGAAACCTGGGTAGACACTCGGAATCACAGGACAGGTGAAGCCGTAGAGTTAGCCGTTCGACTCTAAATGAGGGTGGTAACGTCCTCGAACGTCTTGAGGATCTATGCTGTATAGCATACGTGAATTCAAGGTTACGTCACTAAATTCTATACTAATGTGTTTTCCTGAACAAGAAGCTATACTCTCGTATGGTCGGATTTGGTAAGGAATTCGGTAAAGTGATTGACTTTATGGCAATTGTAACGTTCTCGCTCGGTGTGACGCTCTATTTTAATAATCAGTTTCCGAATTAAGGAATCTAGTGCCGATACTGTAGAGTGCACTTACTGCCGGAATATCTGATTTGACTTTCGGAATCACGGTATGAATGAAGCTATTCACTAATTCGTCCGTACCACAAAGAATGTGGTTACATTCTCGAACGGTTTGACCCACGATTTTGTAACTCTTACATGAAAATAGCTTCTCCGCCTGCTAAAATGTATACTAATTTCTACCGCTACACACCATGTGCTACTCTCGTTACAGTGCGTTAGGCTTTCGGAGGGTAAGGTCTTGCGTATAACGTTTGACTTTATAACAATTGGTAATGTTACCAAGAGGATAGACGTTCTATTTTAATACTCAAACCGTGAATGAGGGTGTATATTGCCCATAATGTTGAGCGGATATTCTCCCGGAATACCTACCTTGACTGTCGGAATATCAGTATAGGTGAAGCTAAACACATTGCCGTTCGACTCTCACAGGAGGTGGCAACGTTCTCGAACGGTTTGACCCTCCATCTTCTAATTCATGCATGAAGTTATGGTGCTCGTCACCAAAACATATATTAGTTCGTACCTCTGACCACGGTGTTATACTACCGGTACAGCGGGATAGTTTTTCAGAGCGGAAGGCATTCTTTAAGTTGTTTGGCACTCCGCCTATAGGGAATGTTCTACAGCGGCTTCACGGCCTGCTATAAAACACAAACCTTGATGTAGTGTCACTTTTACCAATACTGGTCAGCGGAATTGCTCCCGAAATACCTGGTTTAACTCTTGGAATCGCAGGATGGGTGAAGCTACTGACTTAGTCGTTCGTCTCTCAAATTATGTATCAACGACCTGGAACACTTAGATTCTCGATATCTTCATTCGTACATGAACGCCATGTGCCGTCACTAAATTGTATACTGGTTCGTACCTATGAACACGGTGTTATACTCTCGATACAGCTGGTCAGTTCTTCGGAGGGTAAGGCATTCTGTGAGAAGTTTAAACCTACAAGTATAGGAAATGTTCTACAATGGCTTGACGGGCCGCTTAAATATTCAAACCGTGAATTGAGGTGTCCATTGTCAATACTGTTCAGCATACTTACTCCAGGAATATGTGGTTTGACTCTCGGAATCGCAAGAAAGGTGAAGCTATTGACTTAGCCGTTCGTCTGTCACATAGGGCCTTAACGTTCCCGAACGGTATGACCGCCGATCTTCCAATCCATCCGTGGTATTAAGGTGCCCGTCGCTAAAATGGATACTACTTGGCTTCTATGAAGACGAAGTTGTACACATTATACGGCGTGTTATCTACGCGGATGGTAAGACCTTCGGGAAAACTTTGACCCTATACCAATTCGTAACGTTCTACGACGGTTTAACTTGTGACATTAATATTTATACCGTTAAATAGGGTGTATAGTGGCAACACTGCACATCAGATTGACTCTCAGAATAACAGCTTTTACTCTCCGTATCCCAGGATAGGTGAAGCTGCTGGATAAGCTGTGCTACTATGAAAGAGTGCGATAACATTCACGATTAGCTTGGCCCTTGATTTTGTACACCATACATGAAGTTATGGAGCACGTCACTAAAATGTTTACTAATTTGCTTCTCTGGACACAAAGTTATACTCTCGATGCAGCAGGTTAATTTCTCGGAAGGCAGGGCCGTCGGAAAAAAATTTGACTCTACACCAATACGTAACGTTCATCAACGGTTTGACTCATTACTGTGATAATCATGCCCGGAAATACGGTGCCTATTGACAATTCTTTTCTGCGGATATAATTCCCGAATACCTGGTTTGACACTCGGAATCACAGCATAGGTGTAGCAATTTACTTAGCTGTGCCGTTCGCAACGAATATGGTAACACTCCGGATCGTTTTGATCGGCAATTTTATATATCCTACATGAAACTATCGTGTCCGTCACTAAAATGAATAGCAATGTCTTTGTCCGAACACGAAGTTATACTCTCGATACGGCGGGTTATCTTCTCGGACGATAAGGTTTTCTGTAAAACTTTTGACATTAAAACCACTGGTAACGATCTGAAACTGGGTGGCGCTCTATTTTAATATCCAAACCATGGAGTAAGGTGTCAATTTCCAATACCGTTCAGCGGATTAGTCCAGGAATACCTGGGTTGGCTCTCCGAATCCCTGGATAGGTGAAGCTATTGAACATTGTCGTTCGACTCTGAGAGAAGGGTGCATCATTCTCGAGCGGTTTGACACTCGATCTTCAAATTCATGCTTGTAATTATGGAGCATGTCACCAAAATGTATACTAATTTGCTTCTTTGAACACGAAGTAATACCCTCGATATATGGGGTCAGCTTCTCGGAAGGTAAGGCTTTCTTTAGAAAGAATGACTTTATAGGAATACGTAACATTGTACAACAGTACGACGGTCTCCTTTAATACTCATACAGTGAGTTCAGGTGCCTAATGCCAATAATTTTGAGCGAATTTACTCCCGGAGTACCTGGTTTGACTCTCGGAATCACATTATAGGTGAAGCTAATAACTGAGGCTTTCGATTCTCAGCTATGGTGGTAAGTATCACTAACGGTTCTACCCGCGATCTTCATATTAATACATGAAATTCAGGTGACCGTCACTAAATTGTAAATCAATTTATTTCCCGAATACGATGGTTTACTCTCAATACAGCGGGATAGGCTTTTCGCGGATGAGGCCATCAGTAATGCGTTGGACTATATATCAATTGGTAACGTTCTCAAAATTTTTAACTCCCTACTTTAAATTCAAACCGGGAATTAAGTTGTCTAATGTCAGTACTGCACCGTGAATTTGCACACGGAATAACTGGTTTACGTCTTGTACACATAGGATCGACCAAGCTATTGAGTTAGCTTTTCGGCTCTCAAAGAAGGTGGTATCGTTCTCCAACGGTTTGACACTCGACCTTGTAATTCATACATGAAACGAAGATGACCGTCACTAAAGTGCTTACTAGTTCGTACCTCTGAACACGGTGTTATACTCTCGATAAAGCGTGTTAGTTTTTCGAAGGGGAAGGCATTCTGTAACAAGTTTGGCCCTAAACTTATACGTAATGCTCCACAACGGCTTGACGACCGGCTTTTAATAATCGAACGGTGAGTTAAACTGTCTATTTAGCATACTGTTCAGCGGATTTACTTCCGGAACACCTGGTTTGCCTCCCGAATCACAGGATAGGGGAAGCCATTGACTTGCCCGTTCGTCACTTACAGAAGATTGTATCGTCGTCGAACGGTTTGACCCTCGATCTTTTAGTTCATACATGAAGATAAGGTGCCCGTCACCGGAATGAAGACTAATTTCTTTCTCTGAACACGAAGTCATACTCTCGATGCAGCCTGGTAGTTTTTCCGGGGATGAGGTCTTCTGTAAGACGTTTGATTTTGTACCAATTGGTATCAATTTGCATCTGTTTTACGGTCTTCTTTAATATTCTAACCGCGTTTTACGGCGTCTATTGCCAATACTTCTCAGGAGATTTACTCCCGGATTACCTGATTTGTCTCTCAGAATCACAGGATATGTGAAGCTATTGACCTAGCCTTTCGATTCTCAAAAGGGGGGGGGGGGCTAACGT
>NW_027471666.1:0-22068 GCF_051020765.1 Lasioglossum baleicum
GTTAAAATTTATACTCTATACGAATACGTAACGATGTACAACAGTTTGACTATGTACATTAACATTAATCCCGCGAATTAAGGTGTCTTTTGCCAATACTGTACACCGCATTTACTCCTGGAATATCTTGTATGACTCTCGGTATCTCAGGATAGGTGGAGCTACGCACTTAGGCGTTCGTCTCCACATGAGGATGGTAACGTTCTCTAGCGGTTTCACCTTGGATCTTTTAATACGTACGAGTAATTAAGGAGCCCGTCACTGAAATGAAGAGGAATTTCTTCCTAGGAACATGAAGTTATACTCTCAGATCGTCGAGGCTGTTACTCCTAAGGTAAGGTCATCGGTAAAGTGATTGACTTTATACCAATTGGTAACGCTCTCAAACGGTTTGACGCCCTACTGTAATATTCAAACCGTGAATAAGGTGCCTATTGCCAAAACTCTTCAGCGGAATTATTCCCAGAATACCTGGTTTGCCTCTCCTCACAGGGTAGGTGAAGCTATTGACATAGCCGTTCATCTGTCACAGAAGGTGGTAACGTTCTCGAGCGATTTGTCTCTCGACCTTTTATCTCATGAATGAAATTGACGTGCTCTACCCTAAAATGTATACTAACTTCTTTCTTTGAACACGAAGTTATTCTCACGATGAAGCCGGTGGAGATCGCGGACTGTAAGGCCGTCGCTGATACGTTTGATACTATACAAATTGGTAACGCTCTCTAAAGTTTCGACGCTCTATTTTAATATATATACCGTGAAATATGCTGTCTACTGCCTATACTGTTCTGCGGATTTAATCCCGGAACACGTGCTTTTACTCTTGGTATAACAGGATAAGTGAAACTATTGGCTTAGCTATGCCACATTCAAGAAAGGTGGTAATATTCTCCAACGGTTTGTCTCTCGATTTTGCGACTCAGACATGAAAATAAGGTGTCCCTATTCCAAAATATCATCTGATTTGTTTGTGCGTGGACAGTATACAAGACACTCCCTGCAACGGGTTAGTTGTTTGGAAGGCAAGGTATTGGTCATAAAGAATGACTTTATACCATTTGGTAACGTTGTCCGACGGTTTGGCTATCGTCCTGAATATTCATGCAGTGAATTAAGGTGTCTATAGCCAATGCTATCCTGCAAATATACTACAGGAATACCTGGTTTGACTTTTATAATGACTGAATAGATGCAGCTATTGACGTATCCGTTCGTCCCTCACACAATGTGGCAACGTTTTGGGACGGTTTGTCCATCGATCTTTTAATTCATGCTTGAAATTAAGGTACTAGTCAGTACATGTATACCAGTTCATACTTCTGAACACGGTGTTGTACAATGGATACAGCTTGTCATCTTTTCGTTGGGTATGGTATTCTGCAAGAAATTTAACCCTACACGAACGGGTAATATTCTACAACGGTTTGCCGCCCTCCATTAATAT
Organism: Lasioglossum baleicum; assembly: GCF_051020765.1. Taxonomy (NCBI): domain Eukaryota; kingdom Metazoa; phylum Arthropoda; class Insecta; order Hymenoptera; family Halictidae; genus Lasioglossum; species Lasioglossum baleicum. The sequence goes on from NW_027471666.1 coordinate 1,448, forward strand.
TCAAACCGTGCATTGAGTTGTCTATTGACAATACTTTTCAGGTCATTTACTCCCGGAATATCTGGTTTGACTGTTGGAATCGCAGGATATGTGAAGGTATTGACTTAGCCTTGGACTCTCAGGAAAAGTGGTGACGTTCTTGAACGGTTTGCCCCTCGAGCATCCAATTCATACATGCAGTTAATGTGTCCGTCGCTAAAGCGTATACTCATTCGTGCCACTGAACACAATGTCATACTCTCGATGCAGCGCGTTGGATTTCGGAGGGTAAGGTTTTCTGTAGAGCGTATAAACTTATACCAATTGGAATCGTACTCAAGCGTATAGTGGCTCTACTTTAATATTCAACCCGTGTATTAGGGTGTCTAATACCAATACTGTTGAGCCGATTTACTACTGGAATACGTCGTTTGACTCTCGGAATCATAACATATGTGAACCTATTGACTTCGCCGTTCTATCCTCAAGGAAGTGGATAATGATCTCAAAAGGTTTGACACCCGATCTTCTAAATCATACCTGAAATTAAGGTGCTCGTCACTAAAACGTATACCAATTTGATCATCTGAACTCCATGATATACTCTCGGTACAGTGCGTAAGGCTTTCGGAGGCTAAGGACTTCGGTGAAGCTTTCGACTCTATACGAATTGGAAACGTTCTCCAACTGCTCGACGCTCGAACTTCTCATTCATACATGATATTAAGTTGCCCCCCCCCCCACTATAGTGTATAGTTATTTGTATCTCTGAAGACAAAGTTATACTCTCTATACTGTGGGATAGTATCTGGTATGGTGAGGTCTTCGGTACAGAATATGGCGTTGAACGAATTGGTAACGTTCTCAAATGGTTTGGCTCCCTACACTTAACATTCATACCGCGACAGAATGTTTCAATTGCCAATACTCTTCAGCGGATTTACGCCTGGAATACGAGGCTTGACTCTCAGAATCGCATTTATTGATGAAGCTATTGACTCAGCCGTTCGACTCTCAAAGAAGGTGCTAACGATCTCGAACTCACTGACCCTCGATCTTCTTATTCATGCATAAAGTTCAGGTTCCATCACTAAATTGTATACTAATGTGTTAGCCTAAACACGTAGCTATAATCTCGATACGGAGGGTTAGCCTCTCGGATGTAAGGCATTCGCTAAAACGATGGACCCTATATCAATTGGTAACGTTATCAATCGGATTGACGCCCTACTGTTATAGTCAAACCGCCCATTAAAGTGTCCCTTGCCAAAAATTTTCTGCGGACTTTCTCTTGGAATACCCGGTTTGACTCTCCGAAGCACAGGATAGGTGAAGCTGTTGATTTAGCCGTTCGTCTCTAACAGAACGTGGTGATATTCTCGACGGGTTTGACACTCGGTCCTCTAATTCAAGTTTGAAATGAATGTGCAGGTGCACAAGACTGTATGCTAGTTCGTACCTCTGCACACCTTGATAAGCTCCGGATTCAGCGAGACATTTCATCGAAGGGTAAGGCATTCTGTAACAAGTTTGACCCTATACCTGCAGATCATGCTCTCCAACGACTCGAACGCCTGCTTTAATATTCAAACCGTGAATTATGGTGCCTGTTGCCCATACAGTTGAGCGGGTTTACTTGCGGCATACCTTCTTTAACTCGCGGAATCGCAGGCTAGGTGAAGCTACTGACTTAGCTGTTCGTCTCTCACAGATGATTCCAGTGTTCTCGACCGGATTGACACTCGATCTTCAAATTTATATATGGAGTTAAGGTGCATGTTACTGAAACGAAGACAGATTTCCTTCTTTCTCAGAACCCGACGTCACACTCTCGATGAAGCCGGTGATGTTCGCGGAAGGTAACGCTTTCGGTAAAACATTTTACATTATACCAATTGGTGACTATCTCAACCGGTATGACGCTCTACTTTAGTATTCAAACCGTGAATTACGGTGTCTATTACCAATACAGTTCAGGGGATTTATTCCCGGAACACCTAGTTTGACTCTCGCAATAGCAGGGTCTGCGAAGCTATTGACTTAGCCGTTCGACTCTCAAAGAAGGTGGTAACGATCTCGAATGGTTTGTCATTCTGTCCTCTAACTCAAAAATTAAAATTAGGTTCCCGCCATAAAACGTATTCTAACTTGCTTTCAGAACACGAAGTTATACTCTCGATACTGCGGTTTAGCTTCACGGACGGTAAGGGCTTCTGTAAAAAAAAAAGTTTGACTCTATACCAGTAGGTATAGTTCTACAACGATACGATTCTGTTCTCTACTGTTTACACTGTGAATTAAGGTGTCTATTGCCAGTACTATACTGCGGATAGACTCTCGGAATTCCCGGTCGGATCCTCGGAATAATAGGGGCGGTGAAGCTATTGATTCATCAGCACGATCCGAAAATTGGTGCTAACAATATCGAACAGCTTGATACACAATTTTTCTATTCGTACGTGAAGCTGAGGTTTCTGTCTGCTGAATTGTCTACACATTTGTTTCCCTGAAATCTAAGATAGACACTCGTTGCAGCGGGGTAGGTTCTCGGAAGGTGATGTATTGCTTGCAAACAATTACCTTATTTTGATTGATAATGATGACCGGCGGTTGCCACCATGTATGAATTACACGATCAATTGTCAAACCTTTCCAAAACGATACTACATTCCTTAAAGTCGAACAGCTAAGGCAGTAGCTTCATCTATCGTGTGATTCCGCGAACCAAGCCTGGTATTCTGGGAGTAAATTATCTGAACAGTATTGGCAATAGACGCCTTAAATCACGATTTCAATATTAAAATATTGCGTCGCACCGTTTGAGATCGACACCTATTGAAACGGAGCCCTTCTTTTACCGAATACGTTGCCTTCATAGAACATATCTCGCTGTAGCGTGTGTCATGCTTCGTGCCCACGGAAATAAATTAGTTGACATTTTAGCAGACGGACACCTTATGTTCATGTATGAACTGAATAATAGGCAGCCAAACCGTTAAAGAACGTTCCCATCTTCATTGGAATTTGAACGGCTATGTCTATAGCTGCACCTATCCTGTGACTCCGAAAGTCAAATCAGGTTTTCCGCTGTACAGCATTTGCAATAAATACCTCAAATCACGGATTTAATATTAGAGCAGGCCGTCAAGCCGTTGTAGAACATTACCTATCCGTGTAGGGTTATGCTTCCTAAAGAGTGCCTTACCTTCCGAGAAGCTAACCCGATGTATCGAGATTATATCTTCCTGTTGCGAGAAACGAATTAGTATACATTCCAGTGTCGGCCACAATAATTTCATGTATGGATTAGGATATCGAAGGTCAAACCGTTCGAGATCGTTACCACCTTCTATGTGAGTCGAACTGTTAAGTCGATAGCATCACCAATCCTGTGTTTCCTAGAGTCATACCAGGTATTCCTGGAGTAAATCCCGAGAACGGTATTGGCAATTGGCATATAATTTCTCGGTTTGAGTATTAACGCAGACGGTCAAACCGTTGCAGAATGTTGCCAATTATTATGAAGTCTAACTTCGAACCGTGCCCCCCTCCCAGCCGGGAAGACTAACTCACTTTACCTAGACCATATCTCCGTAATCAGAGAAAGAAGTTAGTCTCCATTTCACGACGGGCACCACAACTTCATGTATGAATTAGAAGATCGGGTATCAAACCGATGGGGAAAGTTACCTCCTTCTTCGAGAGGCGAACGGCTAGGTTAATAGCTTCACCTATCCCATGATTCCGACACACTGACCAGGTGTTCAGCGACAAAATCCGATTTACAGTATTGCCATTAGACACTCCACTTCACGCTATAAATATTAAAGAACACATCGAAACAGTTGCAGAACGTTACCTATTGCTATATAGTCAAACTTTTTAACGATGTCCTAACCATGGAAGAATATATCCCACTTTAATCGAGAGTGGAACTTCGTGTTCAGAGAAACGAATTATCATACATTGTAGTGCGGGGCACCTTAAATTCACGTATCAGTTAAAATAAAGCGTGTTAAACCCATAAATTGCGGAACCATATTCCCTGAAACTCGAATTACTAAGTCAACAGCATTACCTATCACGTGATTCCGAGAGTCATACCAGGTATTCCGGGAGTAAATCCACTGAGCAGTATTGGTAATAGGCCCCATAATTCACGGTTCGAATATCGAAATAGAGCGTCAAGCCGTTTCAGAACGGTACCTGTTGCTATATAGTCCAACTGTTTGAGAAGGTCTTACTTTCCGAGATGCAGAACCCGCTGTCAGTAGTGACATGCTTAGTATTCACGGAAAACCGATCGGGATTGTTTACAAACTTCATCGAGAGTCAAACGTCTATGTCAATAGCTTCACCTATCCAGTGATTCGGAGAGCCAATCTAGGTATTGATGGAGTAAATCCACTGAATGGTGTTGCCAATAGACACCTTAATTGACGGTTCGAATTGTAGAGAAAAGCGTCTATCGGCTTGAGATCCATGCTAATTGGTACAGAGTCAAACATATTACCGATGGACTTACCTGCGGAGAAGCAAACTCGTCGCATCAAGGGTAATAACATCGTGTTCAGAGGAACAAATTAATTTACATTTTGGTGGCGACCTCCTTTATTTCATGTATTAATTAGAAGATCGACGGCAAGACCGTTCGGGATCGTTACCACCTTCCTTGAGAGATGCACAGCTAAGTCAATAGCTCCATCTGTGCTGTGATTCTGAGAGTCAACGTGGTATTCCTAAAGTAAATCCGCAGGCCAGTATTGGAAATGGACACCTTAATTCGCGGCCTGAATATTAAAGTAGAGCGGCGGAGCGTTTTTGAAAGTTGATAATTAGTATAATGTCCAACACTTTGCCGACAGCCTTACCTTCGATGAAGCAAATACGCCGTTTCGCGAATATAAGTTCGTGCTCAGGGAAACAAATTAGTCTGCATTTCTGGGACGGGTACCTGATCATCTTGTATGAATTAGATGGTCGAGGGTCAAACCGTTCGAGAACGATGCCAACTACATTGAGAGTCAAACGGCTAAGTGAATACCTTCACCTATCCTGGGATGCCGAGAGTCAAACCAGGAATACCTGGAACACATCCGCTGTACAGCATCGGCAATTGACACCTGAATTGTCTGCATGAGTATTAAAGTAGAGCTTCAAGCCGTTTGAGAGCGTTACCTACATGCATAGCGACAAACGTTTTACTGAATGCCATACAGTCCGTGAACCCAACCCGCCGAATCGAGAGTATAGCTACGAGTTTAGGGAATAACACTAGTAGACATTTCAGTGATGGGGACAATAATTCCGTTATGAATAAGAAGATCCAGAGTCAAACCGTTCGACAAAGTTACCAGCTTCAGTGTGTGTCGAAGGGCTTGTCAATAGCTTCACCTATCAAGAGATTAAGAGAGTCAAACCAGGTATTCCTGGAGTAAATCTGCTGAAAAGTATTGGCCATAGACGCCTTATTTCACGGTTTGAATATTAAAGCAGACCGTCAAACCGTCGTGTCGCGGGTACCAATTGGTACAGAGTCAAACATTTTACTGATAGCCCAACCTTCGGTGAAGCTACGCCGCCGTATCGAGATTAGATCATCGTGATTACAGTAAAATGTTTGTAACCGTTTCAGTGGCGGGCATCTTAATTACATGTATGAATAAAACGATCGTGGGTCAAGCCGTTCGTGAATGTTGCCAGCTTCTGAGGGAGCCCTAGGGCTACGTAAGTAGCATCACCCATACCGTGATTCTGAGAGACAAACCAGATAATCCGGAGTCAATCCGCAGTACAATATTGGCAGTGGACACATTAATTCACGGTATGTATATTAAGGTAGAGAGTCAAACCCTTGTAGAACATTCCCTATTATTATAGTGTCAAGCTCTTTCGCTATGCCTCACCTTTCGAGAAACAAACCGGGTGAATCTGGGGTATAGCTACGTGTTTATAGAAGAAAATGTTTACTCAATTTAGAGACGGATATGTTTTTTCCATGCATGAATAAGGAGATCGCGAGTCAATACGTTCGTGAATGTTATCACATTCTTGAGAGTCGCACAGCTATGTCAGTAACTTCACCGATCCTGTTATTCCGAAAGTCCAACCAGGTATTCCGTGAGACAGTCCACAGTGCACTATCACCATTGGACACTATAATACGTGGTACGAATATCAAAGTAGAGCGTCAAACCTTTGTAGAACGCAACCTAGTGGTATAGTGTCAAACGTTTCACCGACGGCCCTTCCCTTCGCATAAATAACCCCCGGCACCGCGAGTAGATCTTCGGGTTTAACACATTAGTGTACATTATGGAGGCGGCATCTTTATTTCATGTCTAAATTAGATGATCGGGGTAAGCCTTTCGGGATTAATACCACCCTCTGTGACAAGCGACCTGCTGAGTCAATAGCTCCACCTATCCTATGATTCCGCGAGTCAAACCTGGTATTCTAGTAGAATGTCCGCTGAAGCATATTGGCAATAGTCACATTAATTCACGGTTTGAATATTAATATAAACAGTCAAGACGTGTATGAACGATACCAGTTGCTATAAAATCATACGTTTTACCGAAGACCAGACCCTCCGTGAAACCAACACGAAGTATCGAGAGTGTAGCTTCGTGTTCAGAGAAAGACATTAGTCTTGATTTCACTTGATGGGCACGTTAACTTCATGCATGAAGTACAAGATCAATAGTGAAACCGTTCGAGAACGTCACCACTCTCTTTGAGATTCGAATGTATAAATTAACTACTCCACCTATCCCGTGATTTCGAGAGTCAAGCCAGGTTTTCAGACGGTAAATCCGCTGAAGAGAATTGGCAATAGATTCCTGAATTTGAGGAGTCAATATATTAAAATTGAGTATCAAACCATTGCGGTGCTTTGCCTATTCCTATAGAATGAATTATTTTACGGAAGACCTTCCATTCCAAAGACATAGCCCGCTGTATCGAGGATTTAACTTCGTGTTCAGAGAAAGAAATTAGTATTCATTTCAGTGATGGGCACCTTAGCCTCATTTATGAATTAGTAGATCGACGGTGAAACTGTTCGGGAACAATACCGCCCTCTTCGGGATGCGAACGTATAAGTCAGTAGCTGCACCTATCCCCTGATTCCCAGGGTCAAATCAGGTAATCCGAGAAAAAATCCGGTGAAGGTTATTGGCAATTGACACCTTAATTCACAGCGTGAATACTAAAATAGAGCGTCAAACCGTTTGAGAGCGGTACCAATTGCTATAAAATCAAACGTTTTACCGAAAACCTTACATAGATAGTAGTAACATTCTCGACCGGTTTGGCCCTCGATCTTCTAAATAATACATGAAATTATGGGGACAGTCACTAAAATTGATACTAACTTGCTTCTCTGAACGCGAAGCCACATCCTCCATACAGCTGGATAGCTTCTAGGAAGGTATGGCCTTCGGTAAAGGGATGACTCTTTAGCAACGGACAACGTTCTACAACGGTTTGACTCTGTATATTAATATCAATACCGTAATGTATGATATCTAAGACCAATACTGTTCGGCGGATTTACTCCCCGTATAGCTGGATTCATTCTCGGAGTCGCAGGATATGTGATGCTACTGACTTAGCCGTTTGTCTCTCACAGATAGTGGCAATGTTCTCGAGCGGTTTGACACTCAATTTTCTTATTCATACATGGAATTAAAGTGACCGTCACTAAAATATATACTGTTGTGTTTCCCTACAAACATAGCTGTACTGTCGATACGGCGGGTTAGCCTCTCGGATGAAAAGGCCTTCGGTAAAGAGGATAAGTTCCTACCAATATATAACGTTCTCTAACGGTTCGGCCCTGTACTTTATAATTCCTAAAGTGAACTGAGGTGTCTATAACCAGTACCGATCAGAGCATTAACGCCATGAGGACCTGGTTTGCATTTTAGAATCACAGGATATGTTATGATGTTGATATGGCTGTGTGACTAGCAAAAGGGGGGGGGGGGGGTTATCATTCTCGAAATGTTAGGCACTCGATTTTGGTATTCATACGTGAAAATGAGGTGTCCATCTGGTAAAATGACTACTAATTTAATTCCGTTACCACTGAGTAAGACACACCATACAGCGTGTCAGGCTTCTCGGAAGTTAGGATCTTCCGTAAAAATGATGACTCTATACGAATAGTTAATGTTCTACAGCGGTGTGACACTCTTCTTTAATATTCAAACCGTGAGTTAAGGTGGCAAATGCAATATTGTTCAGCGAATTTACTCCTGGAAGACCTGGTCCGACTTTCCGAGTCACGGGGAAAGTGAAGCTAGTGACATGGATTTGCGACTCTCAACGCTAGTAGTAACGTCCTGGAACAGTTTGCCACTCGATCTACTATATCATACATTGAATGATGGTGTGTTCCACTATAACGTATATTAAGTTGTATCTCTGAACACGAAGATGTGCCCACGATACAACGGCTAATGTTCTCGGAAGAGAATGTATTGGGCAAAAAGCATGCCTTTATACTATATACTAATAATTATATACTAATAATATTCAAACCATGAACTAAGATGACCTGTGCCAATACTGTATAGCAGATTTATTTGCGGAATGCCTGGTTTGACTCTCGCTATCACAGGATATATAATGCTATTGACTTAGATATGCGACTCTCAAAAAGGGCGATAACATTCTCGATCGGATTGACTTGCGATCTCCTCACTCATCAACGAAATTAAGATGCCCGTCACTAAACTGAATACAAATTATCTTCTATAAACACGTAGATATACCATCGATACACCGGGTTTGGATCTCGGATGGTGAATCCTTGCAAAAAAGTTTGACACTATAGCAATAGGTAATGATCTACAATCATTATTGTATGTAATGATATAGGGTAATGATCTAGTTGACGCTCTACTTTAATATTCATACCACGAATGAAGGTGTCCATTGGTTATACTGCTCTGTTGATTGACTTCCGGAATACCTGTTGTGACCGTCGGAATCGCAAGATAGTTGCAGCTGCTGAATAAGCTATCGAATCTCAAAGACGGTGCTAACGTTCTCCAATGGATTGACATTCCATCATTCAGTTCACACAAGAAATTAAGGTTCCCGTCTTTAAAATGTATGGTAATTTGTATCCGCGAGCACGAAGTTATACCCTCGATACAGCGCGTAAGGTTTGCGGATAGTAAAGAGTTCTGCAAAACGCTTGACCCTATACCAGTAGGTAGCGTTGCACGATGGTTCGAATCTCTATGTTATGACTTATACCGTGATTTAAGGTGTCAACACCCAATACTGTTCAGAGGATTTACTCCCGGCATACGTGGTATCTATCTCGGAATATCAGGATAGGTTAAGCTACTATCTTAGGAGAGGTTGGTAACGTTCTCGAACTGTTTGACACTTGACTTTCAAATACATACATGAAATTAAGGTGACCGCCATGAAAATGTATACTAATATACGCCTCTTAACACGAAGATATATTCTCGTTACTGCGGTTCGTGTTCACAGAAGGTAAGGTATTCGGAGAACGGAAGACTTTACACCAATTCGTAATATCCTCCGAGTGTTTGACTCTCTACATTAATATACATACCGCCGATTGAAGTGTCTATTGCCAATGGTTTTAAGCGGTCTTACTCCCAGATGACCTGCTATGACTCTCGGAATCATACGATAGGTGGACTTATTGATTTAGCCATTCGTCTCCCAAAGAAGGTGTCAACGTTCTCGGGTGGTTTCGCACTCCACCTTCTACTTCATGCATGAATTTACGGTGCGGTCACTATAGTGTGTACTAATGTGTTTCTATAAGCTCGTAGCCATATTCTCGATAAGGCGCGTTACCTTCTCGCACGGTAAGGCATTCGGTATCGCGCTTGACTTTATTGCAATTAGTTACATTCCAACACGGTGTGACGCTCTGTTTTAATATTCACTCCGCGAATTAAGGTACCCATTTCCAATACAGTACAGCGCATTTACTTCCGAAATATCTCGATTGACTTTCGGCATCACACCATAGGTTAAGCTATTGACTATGCTGATCGAATCTGAAAGTAGGTGGTTACTTTTTCGAATGGTTTGAACCTGAATATCGTAATTCATAGATGAAATTAAGGTGACCGTCACTTAAATGTATATTAATTTGCTTCTGTGACCACGAATTATATTTTCGATATTACGGGTTAAATATTCGAAGGTAACACGATCTGTGAGAAGTTTGACTCTATAGCAGTAAGTAACGTTCTAGAACGGTTTGGATCTGCACTTCAATATTTATACCATGAAATAGGATGAATAAGGCCAATACTGTACAGCGGATCTACTTCTTGAATATCTGGTTTGACATGCGGCATCGCAGGGTTGGTGAGACTATTGACTTATCCTTTCGATACTCAAACAAGGGTGGCATCGTTCTGGAACGGTTTGACCCTCGATCCTAATAGCTCATACATGAAATTAAAGTGCGCGACACTGAAATGAAGATAATTTCTTTCTCCGTACACGAAGTTTTACCCTCGATGATGCCCGTGAAATTCGCGGAAATTAAAGACTTCGGTAGACGTTTTATTTTATACCAAATTGTAATGTTCTGATGCTGTTTGATGCTCCCTTTAATATTCGAACCGTGAATTATGGTGTCTATTGCCCATACGGCTCAGCGGATTTACTCCCGGAATACTTGGATTGATTCTCCGAATCGCAGGATAAGTGAAGCAATTGACATAGCAGATCGTCTCTCGCTGAAGTTGGCAACGTTCTCGACCGGTTTGACTATCGATCTTCTAATTCATACTTGTACATATGGTGACGTCACGAAATTGTTTGCTAATGTGGTTCCCTCATCACGTAGCTATACTGTCCAAACGCCTGGTTAGCTTCTCCGAAGGCAAAGCCATCGGTAAAGTGTTGGAATTTATATCAATTGGCAACGTTCTAAAACGGTTTGACGACCTACTCTAAATTTCGAAACGTGACTTAAGGTCTCAATTGCCTACACTCATCAGCGGATTTACTCTCGGATTACCTAGTTTGGCTCTCGGAATCTTGGAATAAGTGAAGCTATTTAATTACCATCATGTCTCTCAAAGGATGTGGTAATGTCCTCGAACGGTTTGACTTCGATCTTGTAAGTCTTCCATGAAATTAAGATGAACGTCACTAAAATGTACATGAATTTTCTTCCCTGAAAACGAAGTTAAACTCACGATACAGCAGGTTATCTCCTCCGAATTTAAAGCTTTCGGTAAGATGTTTGACTCTATAGAAATAGGTAACGTTCTACAACGTTTTGACGCTTAGCTTTAATTCTCAAACCGTGGGTCTAGGTGTATATTGCCCATACGTCTCAACGATGTTACTCCCGGAATACCTGGTTTGACTCTCGGAATCACAGGACAGGTGAAACTTTTGACATAGCCGATCGTCTCGAACATGGGGGTGGTAACTCCCTCGGACGGCTTGACACACTATGCTGTTTATCATACAGGAAATTATGGGGCCCGTTCCAGAAGTGTATACCAAATTGTTTCTCTGAACACGAGTTTATACTCTCGCTACAGCGGGTGTTGTTTCTCGGAGAGGAGGATCCTCTGTATAAGCTTCGACACCATAGCAAGTGATATCGTTCTCGAAGAGTCTTGACTTTGGACATCAATATTCTTTCCGTGAATTATGATGTCCATTGGTTGGTAATTCTGTACAACGGATCGTCTCCCGAAATGCCTGGCTTGACCCGCGGGTTAGCAGGAGTAATGAAACTATTGACCTAGCCGTCCGGTTCTGCAAGAAGATGGTATCGATCTCGAAAGGATTGTCATTTGATTTTCCTATTCATATATGCATTTACGTTGTCCGTCTGCTGAAATATCCACTAATTCGCTTCATGCACACTAAGGTAGACAATCGCTAGTTTGGGGGTTTCGTATAGGATGATAAGTTAGCCGATAAATCGTTTGACTTTACATCAGCTGGTAACGTTATCGAACGGTTTGACGCTCGACTGTAATATTCATACCGTGAATTAAGGTTCCTATGGCGAATAATGTACCGCGCATTTACTCCCGGAATACCTGTTTGGACTCTCTGATTCTCAGCATAGGTCAAGCTGATGACATAGCCGTTATACACTCAATGAATGTGGTAACATTCCCTAATGGTATGACACTTGATCTTCTGATTCATACATAAAATTTAGGTGCCCGTCACGAAAATGTATTCTAATCCGTGCCTCTGAACATGCTGCTATACTCTCAATAGAGCGGGCTATATTTTGGAAGGGTGAGGTCTTCTCTATACTCTATACAAATTGGTAACCTTCTCCTACGTTTTGACTCTGAATCTTCTAACTCATACATCAAATTAACCCCCGAGTTGAAGAGTATATTTATTTATATCTCCGAACACGAAGTTATTCTCTCTATGAAGTCGGTGACCACCTATCATCTTATTTATATTTGAAATTATGCCAATTGCATCCCCTATCCTGTGATTTCGCGAGCCAAACCAGGTATTCCATGTGTAAATCCGCCGAACAGTATTGGCAATAGACACCTTAATTTATGGCTCGAATATTAATGAGCAGTGTCAGGTGCGCGTCACTAAAATGTTTACTAACTTGTTCTCGTCGCACGATGTCATACCCTCGATATAGCGGGTTAAGCTTTCGGAGAGTATCGTATTCTGTAAATCGTTTGACTTTATGCCAACTGCTAACGTCCTCGAACGGCCTAACGCTCTACTTTAGTACACAAGCCGTGATTTAAAGTGTCGATTGCCAATAGAGCACAGCTCTATTGACTTTCGGAATACCTAGTTTGACCATCAGAATAGCAGGATACGTGAAGCTACTGATTTAGCTGTTCGACTTTCGAAGAAGGTGGAATCCTTCAGGAACGGTTTGACACTCGATTGTTCTATGCGCACATGAAAATAAGGTGTCCGTCTGCTAAAATGTGTACTGAATTGCTGCCGTGAGAACTAGGCATGACATTCGCCAAACCGGGTTAAGTTCTAGGAAGGTTATGTATTCGGGAAGAGGAATGACTCTATAACAATTGGTAATACTCTCCGACGGATCGTCATTTTACAGTAATATTCGTACCGTGAATTAAGGCATCCATTGCCAATGCTGTTCAGCAGATTTCCTCCTGGAATACCCGGTTGAACTATCGGAAACGCTGGACAGGTGAAGCTATTAATATAGCCGTTTGTCTCTTACAGAAGGAGGTAACGTTCTCAAGTGGATAGACCTCGATTTTCCTATTCGTGCACGCAATTAAGGTGCCCGTCACTAAAATATATACTAATTTGTATCTCTGAACTAGTAGTTATGCTATCGATACAGCGGGTTAGGTTTGCGAAGAATAAATGCCCTCGGTGGAAAAGCTTCACTCTCTACGTATGGGTAAACTTCTACTATGGTTTGACTCGGTACATTGCCAATACTATTGCGAATACTGTTCAGCGAATTTACTCCCGCAATACCTGATTTGACACTCGAAATCACAGGATGGGTGAAGCTAATGACTTGGCCGTTTGAATCTCAGAGAAGGTGGTAGCGCTCTCGAACGGTATGACTCTCGATTTTTCTATTCATGCATGTAATCGAGCTGCTCGACGCTAACGTGGATACGAGTTAGTATCTCTGAACGTGGTGTATTACTCCGATGCAGCGAGTCAGTTTTTCGGAGGGAAATTCTTTCTTAATATGTTTGACACTACACCTATAGGTAATGCTCTACAACGGCTTGACGGCCTGCTTTTAATATTCGAACGGTGAACTAAGCTGTCTATTTACGATACTGTTCAGCGGATTTACTTCCGGAATACCTGGCTTGCCTCCACGAATCACAGGATACGCGAAGCTATTGACTTTTCCGTTCGTCTTTAAAATAAGGTGGTAACGTTCTCGAAAGGTTTGACGTTCGCCCTTCTAATGCACACGTGAAGTTGAGGTGCCCGTCACTGAAATGGAGACCCATTTCTATATCTGAACACGAACTGTAATATACTGTTATGATATTTTCGATTTTTTTCATAATTTCATGTCTTTAATTTCAGAGAATTGAATCGTACAGGAAAAGTGCCTCTGAAGTTAGTTGAGCGTACGCGTTCATGACATTATCTTGTTATAAGTATTGTTATTTGTTATGATTGTCTGTATAAAGTACCTACGCTGTCGGAGCTACACCCCTGGCCGGTGCATGTAGTTGCGTTTGGGAGACTACGGATGGGAGACTAGGGATGCTACGGCATGGTCTACGTTAATTTCTTTAACCCTGCTTTTGCAGCATTATGCCTTTTTTCCCCAATTCTCCCATTTATCTACACGTAGTGTAATTTAATGCTATAATATTTTCGATTTTTTTCAAAATTGTCATTTCTTAATTGAAGAAATTGTATGACTTAGTGAAAATGCCTTTTCAATTCGTAGAGTTCTCGTTTATGATATTATTTCGTTACCCTCATTGATACTTCATATGATTGGCTGTATGAGCACGTACGCATCCAGACCGACATTGCTGGAGTGGTATTGTTGTTGCGTGCTGTAGATCGGGGCGACATATTGCATGGTCAATGTTAGTTACTTTAGCAATAAGATCGTGATGTACGCATTATTTCGCAGTTTTCCATTTATTTCTTCATACTGCAATTTACTCGTCTGATATTTCCGACTTTCTTCGAAACATCCAATTGATAATATCAAAAATTGTATTTCTTAGTAAAAGTGTCTTTGGACTTAGTTGAGTGTACGTTTATGACATTATTTTGTTAAACTTACAGTTGTTTTAAACGATTTTGCTGTATACGTACCTACGCATCCGGGGCGACAAGCCTGTTATGGCCATGGAGTTACATTCGGCAAATCGGACCAACAATACGGTATTATCTTCGTTAATTTCACTAACCCTGATATTGTGCCGAATACATTCTTTCGATATTCATTATTCATTTCTACATTCTGTGATCTACTGTAATGATATTTCCGATTTTATTCATACCCTCCAATTTTTTATCTCAGGAATTGTATTTTTTAGGAGCAGTGAAAACATCATAGCAGTAACACACAATATGTACAAATAACTGAAAAACTTGGAAAAAATTCTTACTGTGCAATATGAAGCTTAAAAACATTATAGAATACCATCCGGTAGTCTCGCTCCATTCTGTCGGACGCAAATACATGACCTGGCCAGTCGTCTCGCGCAAACAGCGTAGGTACATACACAGACAATCATACAAAATAACAATTAGTTGAACTAAATAATGTCATACGGGTACACTGAACTAATTCCAAAGACACTATTACTAAGAAATACAATTTTTTAACATAAAGACTGAAAATTTTGAAGAAAAACAGAAAATTTCGTAACAGCAAACTACGAAACGTATAAATAAATGGGAAACGTGAGAAAAAAATGGATTGGGTTCAAAACCATTGTATCTCGATAGACGAAGACCATCCTGAATGCCGCTCCGATCTCCCAAACGCAACTACAATACCACTCCAGCAGTGACGCCTCGGACGCGTAGATCCGCATACACATAACCGTATAAAAAATAATTACCGTAACAATATACTGACACAAACGTAAACTCAAATATATCCAAAGACACGTTTACTATGAAATGTATAAATAAATGGAAGACTGGGAACGAATGCATGCGGCACAGTATCAAGGTTGGATAAGTTATCGAAGGACATGCAGTAGTGTCGCTCCGATCATCCAAACGCAGCTACGAGGCCTCTCCAGTCGTTTCGCACAGGAAGCGTAGGTACCTACAAAAACAATCATATAAAATGACAATAAGATTAACAAGATAACGTCACAAACGTACTCTCAACGAATTCCAAGGACACTCTTCCAAGGAAATACAATCTTTTATACAAAAACACTGATAATTACGCAAAAAATAAAAAATATCATAAGAGTAAATTAGAGTATGTATAAAGTAAATGGAAAACTAGAAAGAGATTACGTGCGGTACAATATGAAGGATAGAGAAATGAACGAAGACCATGCAGTAGAGTCGCCCAGACCAGCCGTACGTAGCTACAAACAAGACCTCGCCGGTCGTGTCCAAGGGTAATGTCGAGGGATAAAGGAATTGGTGCAGACCATCCTGTAGTGTCGCCCGACCTGCCGTACGCAAATACAAGACAGCACCAGTGGTATCGCTCCGACAGCGTAGGAACGTATACAGACTATTATATGAAATGAAAATAAGCTTAACACAATAATGTCATAACGGGCACTCATCTAATTCTGAAGTCATTTTTACTGAAAAAATACAATTCTTTAAAATATAAATTGAAAATTTAGATGAAAATCGAAAATATCATAACATTAAATTACAGTATGTGTAAATAAATGGGAAAATTGGGACAAAATGCACACGGCTCAAAATCATCCTTAACGAAATCAACGAGGGACCATCCAGTACACCGCTCCGATCTGCCGTACGCAAGTACAGGGCCACTGCAGCTGTGACGCTACGGAAGCGTAGGTCCGTATACAGACAATCATATAAAATAACAATGAGTTTTACAAAACGATGTCATGAACGTGCACTGAGCAGTTTCCAAAGATACATGTATTCTGAAATAAAATTTTCAGAACTGACAATTGAAAATTTCGAAAAAAATTGTAATTACCATAACAGTACATTGCAGTATTAGTATATAAATATTAAAATGAGAAAGAATTGCACGCAGCTCAAAATCATGTCTTAGCAAATCAACGGTTACTATACAGTAGTGTTGCTCGATCTGTCGTACCATCATTCACTGTTCGTTATAGAACTTTACCCATTCGTATAGAGTCTAACTTTTTACCGCAGGCCATTCCTTCCGAGAAGCTAACCCGCTATATTGAGGGTATAACTTCGTGTACCGAGAAGCAAATTAGTAGACATTTTAGTGACGGGCACGTTCATTTCGTGTATGGAATAGAAGATCGGAAGGCAGACTGATCATGAACATTACCGCCCCCGCTGAGAGTCGAACGGCCAAGTGAATAACTTTACCTACCCCGTGATTCCAATAGTCAACCCAGGAAAACCGAGAAGTAAGTCCGCCTAAACAGTATTCGGAGTAGACACCTTAATTCGCAGTTTGAATATTGAAAGTGCGTTAATAGCAGCGATTTCAAAGGAACGAATTAGCATACATTTTATTGTCGGTCACCTTAATTTCATGTATAAAACGGAAGATCGAGTGTGCGAAAGTTACATCATCTTTGAAGGTCGAACGGGTATGTCTATAGCTTCACATATCCTATGATTCCGAGAGTCAACCCAGGTATTCCGGAAGCACATACGCTGTACTGTACTGGCAATAAACACCTTAGTTCATGGTATGAAAAATAACGTACAGATTCACACCATTGTAGATCGTTAAATATTGCCATGTAGTCCAACTGTTTACCGAATGCCTCACCATGCGACATCCTATCCCGCTCCGTCGAGAGTGTAACTTCGTGGTGAGAGAAATAAATTAGTACACACCTTCGTGTCAGGCACCTGAATATCAGATATGAGACAGAAGATCGAGGGACATACCGTTTGAGAACGTTCCTACCATCTTTGTCGGCCGATGGGCAAAGTCACTAGCTTCTAATATCCTGTCAGTACGAAAGTCAAGCCTGGTATTCCAGCAGTAAATCCGCCGCACAGTATTGGCAATAGAAACGTTAATTCACGATATGAGTATTAAAGTAGAGAGTCAAACTGTTTGAAAACGTTACGCATTTGTATAAAGTCATATTCCTTATTCCCCACCATCGAGAGGACATGACCGGCCGTATCGTGGGTATGACTTCGTGTTCAGAGCAACAAATTAGTTGACATTTTAGCAGACGGACGGCTTAACTAGGAGATCGATAGTCAATCCGTTCGAGATCGTTACCACCTTCTTTAAGAATAGAAAGGCTAAGCCAGTGCATGCACCTATGCTGTGATTCCGAGAGCCAAAGCAGGTATTCCGTCTGTAAATCCGCTGAACATTATTGGCTACAGACGCCTCAATTATCGGTTTGAATATTACAGAGGATCGCCAAACCATTTGAAGTGGTTACCAATTTGAATCGATTCAATGCTTTTACCGAAAGCCTTAGTTGCGATTAATATAATTTGCTCTATCGAGACAATAACATCGTGTGGAGTGGAAGAAATTGCTATTAATTTTAGCGACCCGGCACCTTAGTTTCATTGATGAATTAAAAGATCGAAAGTGAATCCTTTCGAGAAGATCACACCACCAACTTTGAGTGTCGAGGCGGCATAGTCAGTAGCTACAAATTATCATGCGGTTCCGAGTGCCAGGCCAGGTATTCCCGGATGTTAATCCTCAGTGTAGTATTAACAACGGACACAATCACTCACGGTATGAATATTACAGTTTAGCGTTAAACCGATTGAGATCGTTACAAATTCGTATGACGCCAAACGTTCTACGAAGACCTTACCTGTCGAAAAAATAACCCCCTGCATCGCAAGTAGAACTTCCTGTTTGGAAATACACACTAGTATTCATTATAGTGACGGCATCTTAATTTCATGTATGAATTAGAAGATCGAGGGACAAAACCGCTTGAGAAAGTTGCTACATTCTGTGAGAGACGAGCGACTAAGTCAATAACTTCACCCCATCCTGCGATTCCCAGAGTCAATCCTGGTATTCCTGTACTAAATCCGCCTGAAGAGTATTGGCCATTGACACCTTTATTCACAGATTGATTATTAAAATAGAGCGTCAAACTGTTTGAGAACGTTATCACCCTCTTTGAGAGTCAAACGGATAAGTCAATAGCTTTACGTGTCCAGTGATTTGCAGAGTCGAACCAGGTATTCCTGGAGTAAATCCGTAGAACAGTATTGCCTATAGACACCTGTAATTGCACTTTTGGATAGTAATGTAGCGCGTCGAGGCGCTTGAGATCATTGCCAATTGTTATAATGTCAAACACTTTACCGATGGCCTTACCATCGGACAAGGAAACTCGTCGTTTCGCGTGTATAACTTCGTGATCAGGGAATGAAATTAGTCTTCACGTTAGTGACGTGCTCCTTAGTTTCATGAATGCATCAGAAGCGCGAGAGTCACACAGTTTCAGAACGTTACCACCTTCTGCGATGGAAGTGAAGCGTAACTCCATAGCTCCACCTATCCTTGAAATCTGAGAGGCCAACCGGACATTACGTGAGTTAATCTGTTATACTCAATTGGCAATGAACACCTTTATTCACGCCTTTAGTATTAAGGTAGAGCGTCAAGCCGTTTAATAACGTTAATAATATTTATAAACTTGAAACGGTTTTACCGAAGACCTCGCATTCCGCGAACCTCATCGGCTCCATCAAGTTTATAACTTCATGTGCAACATTAGAAGCTCGAGAGTTCTGCATTTCGACATCGGAACCTCCATATATGAGAGTCGGGGCGGCTATGACTACATCCTTCCCCATTCAGTGATTCGAAAGGTCAAAGCTGGTATGCGGTAGTAAATCTGCTGAACGGTATTTGCATTAGGTGCCTCAATTCACGGTTTGAATATTACAGTGAAGTGACAAGCCGAGTGTTTTCAGTTAGTATAAATGTCAAACGGTATATTGACGACCTTACCGTTCGAAAAGCATAACGCGCTCTTTCGAGAATATAGCAAGGTGTTCAATGGATCAAATTTGAATACATTTTGGTACCGGGCAGCTTAGTTTCATGAATGAAATAGGAGATCGAGAGAGTCAACCGTTAGAGAGCGCTACCACCTTCTGTGAGAATCGAACAGCTAAGTCAATAGCTTCACGACTCCTGCTATTCCGATAGCCAAACCAGGTACTCCGCTTGACAATCCGTGTACAGTAGAGGTGGTGGACTTCTTAATTCACGGTTTTGAATGTTAGACTACAGAGTCTAACATTTGTTGAACGTTACCAATTGGTATAAATGTCAGAAGATTTACCGAGGAACTTACCCTACGAGCACCTATTCCGCCGGTATCGAGGGTATTACTTCGGAATCAGAAATAGAAATTACAATACATTTCAGAGACGGGCACCTTAATTTCGTGTATGTATTAGGAGTCGAGTCGAGATCGAAGCGTTCGAGAACGTTGCCACCCTCTATGTGGGTCTAAAGGCTCAGTTAATAGCTCAACCTATCCTGGGTTTCTGAGAGTAAAACCAGACATTCCAGGCGTACACCCGATGAAAGTTTTGGCATATAGGCCACATTAATTCGCGGTTTGAATATTAGGGTGGAACCTCAAACCGTTTGAGAGCGTTACCAATTGATATAAACACCATACTCCTTGCCGATAACCTTACCTTCCGAGAACACAATCCGCTGCATCAGTGGGTAATACTTCGTGTTCAGGGAAACAAATTAGTATATATTTTAACAGTCGCGAACCTCAATTTCAAGATGAGTAAGAAGACCGCGTGTCAAACCGCTCGCGAACGTTTCCTCCTTCTTTGATGTTCGAACCGCTAAGTCAATAGTTTCACTTATCCTGTTATTCCGATAACCAAACCAGGTATTACGGGACACAATAAGCTGTGCAACTATTGGTAATGAACACCTTAATTCACGGTTTGCATATTGAAGTACAGAGTCTAACCCTTACAGAACGTTA
>NW_027471667.1:0-22048 GCF_051020765.1 Lasioglossum baleicum
GTTGCTTGGCTGCAGCGGAGTCGGTTGGGATTCTCGGTGGCTTGTAGGGTCCGTGGGGCGAAGAAGAAGCGCTGTGGCTTGATGGGGAGCGTCTGTGGCTCAGGGTGGCGTCGACGACGAATTCGAAGGGAGTTGAACCGTCTTGGCAGCTTGCGAGGTGTTGTCCTGGCTTCAGGAGTCGTTCTTTGATGAGGGGCCTCGATGAGTAAGGAGCGATCGCGAAATAATTCGGACACTTTTTGGATAATTTGAAAATATACATATATATATTCTTTAGACTTTATAAAATTACACGACTTTACTAACTAAGACTTGACTAAGGAGTGGCGGCTCTGGGGCAGAGTCTCGGACCTTGCTCCTCTAATAACGAATACTGTTGCGAATAGACGTTGTGACGGTCGTGGATTCGATCTGCACTGGTTGGATGTTGAACTCGAACTGAACTTCTGAGGCTTCGGAGCACGGGCATTTATACTCGTCTCTGGGCTGATAACGGAGTCACGTAGGCGGTCAGCGGTCCCACGCTGGCGTTATCGGGTGAAGTCACCGGTCCAGCGTCTCACGCTGGCGAGGTGATGTCAGCAGTCCGGCGTCTCACGCTGGCGTTATCGCTGAGGTGAGCGGTCCGGTTTCTCGCGCAGGCGTTATCGTTCCGCGGTCTCACGCTGGCATTATCGGGCTGAGGTCAGCCGTCCGGCTTCTCGCGCTGGCGTTATCGCTCCTTGGTCTCACGATGGCGTTACCGGCTGAGGTCAGTGGTCCGGCTTCTCGCGCCGGCGTTATCTACTCTTCTTCCGGTGATGTTGCGTGGGTGGTTCTAGGTCACTGCCAGCTCGTCGGTGAGAATATTTGGGAGGTGTTCCCAACTTCCTCAGTGCGCTAAACTTGTACAGTGCGTTCAACTTGAAATGCTTATAATTATTAATATTACAATATGTCTAATTATTAATTTCTATTATTCCGCACACTTATAATGTGTTTACAATAATTATTAATAATTACAAAATGATTGGTATATATTACTTTATTACATTGGTAACTTCGTATTTTGGTGTGATATTGTTTACTAATGATCATTTATTTATTATTAACAATTTGTTCTTATACTCTATTAATTAATATTCTATCATATTCATTACTGGGTTATAATATACTTATTCTAAAGTCTCGGAGTGACGTCATACGTCACGTGACGTGTCAGTCGCGGGACGTAATATTATTTATTAACTAACATTTACTTATTATTAACAATTTATTCTTATGTTCTATTAATGCCATTATTAATATTTTATTACATTCATTAATGGATTATAATATACTTATTCTAAAGTCGGGAAGAAATCCTCCTGTAATTCGTTTTTTGTCGCGTTATTCTGAATCGCTATTTGTATTTTCTTGTCGCGGGTGAATGTATGGGGGAAGGGGTGCTAGGGAAATTGATGGGGGATCCTCGCTGGTGTTCTTCTTTGCCTCTTGGTCCGAATTTCTCCGTTTTTGTATAAGAAAGTGTGATAGTGTCGTCCATATTGCTGAGAGTAGATGGATGCTGCATCCGTATGTTCTATGTAATGCTATTCCGTTTAATATTGTATTCATTACCGTTTTCATTATTTTAATTGTAATGTAAATTCCGAAGATGCCAGATGTTATTGTACCAAATTGGAAAAATTTGTTCCATATCGTTTCTGCTAGAGCTTTTGTCATTTTCGCTATTGCATTTTCAGTTATCAAACCTCTAATGTTGAATTCTTCTTCGATGTTGTCGCTGCCGCATATGCTTAGGGCCACCGTTTCCAAAACTATGTGTTTTTGTAAGGGGAACATTATGTGATCTTTTAACTGTGAAATCTCTTCTTGGGTGTATTTTCCTCCTGTATCCAGATTCTGTGGTTCGATATATTTCCAATTGGGTCTTGTAAATGGTTCTAATGTTGTAGGTGTTGTTGTTTCTGCGGGTTTTGGTGTTAGTTTATACCATTTATTATTGATCTTGAAGGCGGTTAGTAAAAGTTCGTTGCATTTGCTTTTTGTTGCAACTTCTGTGATTATGTGTGTTCTCGGTTTGAGAAATGCGGTTTTATTGTTAAACGTAATGGGTAATTCATGGTAGCAGGTGTCTGTCCTCCTGAGGCGTACCATTGTCGGGATGCATTGAATTATCTGAAGTGTTTCTCCGGCTGGAACTGCTAGATAGCCTGGCTTCTGCATTATCGTGATGGCCACTTGATCTTGTTCGTTCTGGGCTAAGGCATATTTTATTATTTGAGTTTGCATCTAGCATCGTTGAGACATTATGTCTTGAAATAGGTGAGTTATCTGTGTTCCTAGGTCTCTTTCAACATGGATGAACTTAGAATTCATGTATGTGAATATATCTAGGTTGCTGGTAATTGATTTGGATGCGTGTGAAAAGGGGCTCTTGCCGTGAGTTTCTAGGGACAAATAATTTTGGGTGTTCTGTTTTTTATTATCGTGTACCCACATAAGGTGGTTAGGTAAGTTCCCGCTAGGGCGAACGTGATATCTTGTGAGGTTACCGTGTAGACGGTAGGGTGGTCCTGGGCCGTTGTCGCCGTTGCTTGACCTTCGTATAGAATGTCGTAGTTTTTGAATTTGCAGAAATCTGTTGGTACTGGGTCCCAATATGAATATCCGTCCTCTGTATCAAGGCAGCTTCCGGGTTGTAGTGGGCACCGTTGGCCTGATCTGAGGATGATCTCCTGGGTCTTGGTGGCTATTGTCGCAGTGTAATCGGTGGTGCTGATTTTTATGAGTGCCTGGACTACTACGTTGGTCCTGGTTCCGTAGGGGTCGCTGTAGGTAGTCCCGCTGCAGGATCCATCTGTCTGTAGGATTCCGGCAAGGGTCACACCACGACTTGTAGTGGAGTTGGGCTTGATTCCCGTTATAACAGCGGATTGCGTTAAGTATAACGTTCCTGAATTGATTATCCTGTCACATATGGGTCGCGTTGTAGTGAAGAGGTATTGTTCGCGTCCGTTTTGGACTGCGGAAACGTGGGAGTGCATGCCACAATGATAGATCGTACTGTCTATCTCTACGTGCATTGTGTAACGTGCTCACTATGGTATTCGGAAGGCTGGAGTAATTGTATGGTCTTTCCCTCGGTGGTCGTATCCTCTGTTGGGGATGTCGCAGCGAGGTTCCTCGAGGATGGACAGGGTTGACATATTCAATGTCAGTGATCCACAGTCATACCCTATCAGTGTTTTTACTGCTGGCGCGAGGGCGAGGAGTGCGATGATTGCTATTATCTTCATGGCGTCTTCTTGATCAGTGGATGGGGGGTGGAGGGGGGGGGGGGTCGGGGTCGGTGTTTTATTTTGGTCAGATTTTGGTTCCCTTGGGGAGGGTGTTTCGCAGGTTTTAGTTTGGCTATGCGCGTGCCGCTTGTGTTTCTTATGGATATAGGTACATTTTTATTCTGGTAGCAATTTACAATTTTGTGGGGACCCGTGTATTGATTTTCAAATTTTTCGTCGAGAAGGTATATAAGGTCTCCCATCGATTTTCGTATTTTCATTTTTCGGTTGTGATCCGTAGGAGGGGGTATATCAGGGGGAATTGCGTTTTTCTTCGGCATCGCGTAAGGATTATCGTCAAGAAAATATTCTTTCATTACCGCGTTTGTTTCGACTTCGCTTGCGGTGGTGTGGAAGATATATGATCGCGGTGATGGATTGGAATTATCGCGGTCGCAGGGTAGAAATGTGGAGATACAGTTTTGAGAGCGCGACTTGTCGCGTGAATTGATTTCATAGGGGGTGGGGCTAAGATTTCCCGCTTGTATTTGGGGGGGGATCAGCGTTCTGATTTACTAGAGATTCAAAGGGGTTCGCTTTTCTCGATTCGAGTGATTCAACTTCGTTTCAGTCAAACTTTAATCTTTGCGCGAGGGTTGATTATTTTCACAATGAGGCACTGACTCGGTGCCGTGAATAAGGGATTGCGTTACTTCCGCGGGATGATTTGATTGAGGCCCAGCTTCGTTGCCGTGAATAGGGGATTGCGCTACTTTCGCTGGGTGATTTGATTGAAGCACAGCTTCGTTGCCGTGAATAGGGGATTGCGTTACTTTCGCGGGGTGATTTGATTGGAGCACTGCTATGGTGCCGTGAATTTTCGCGGGATTTTCGATTGGGACCTCGTTTACCTCCTCGAGCTCCATGTTCGGCTCGGAGAGGGACGCTTTGTCTTCGGTAAACCCGTACACGAGTCCACTGTCGCACACCGTCGTTCGGGTTATTGTGGTTTCGGGAATTGCGTTTACTAAGGGCACTTTAATGTTTCACAATGTGAGGGAGTTATCTCCATAAGATATGATCGCGCCTTGTCGAAGGAACGCTGATCCTAAAATACCCTGCTGGGCAATGGGGAAATTATCCGGGATGACGTAAAACGGGTAGGTCTTATGAAAAATTTCGATCTCTATTGATCCCAAGGTGGCTGTTCTCCTTTGTGTAATCCCTAGGAGGTTGGTCTTTTTATTTCGATTTATCAATTCGGGGGAGTTGATCGCAGATTCCTTTATGAGGTTTGGTTCTGCGCCCGTATCGATCATGAACACACACGGTTTCTTCACGTCGGCTGACTCGATTGTTATTACCGGGAGTTGGGGCGGTTTTAGGGGCAAAGTGTTTGCAATTGTTATTCGTTCGTTTCTGGGGCTAATGTCTCTATTTGTCGGATGCCCTGTGCTGTTGTTTTCCTTTCGTCGGGGCTCCGCGGACGACGGAAGGGATCTCTCGTTTCCCGAGCATTCATTTATTGCCCGGCGCCTGCATTCATGAATGTCATGACCCGGGGTCCGGCAATATCTACAAAATCGCGGAGGGTCATTCCGTGTCGGTTGGAGTAGACGTGGAGGAGGTGGGGGGTTTTGATTTGGTTGTTCATGTCGTTGATTCCTTGAATTAAAGGAGGGTCGGGTGGGTGGGAAATTATTAGAGTGGTCGGGGTATCGTGGATATCTCGGTGGTTCGCGGTGTAGTGGAGGGGGTATGGATGTCAGGGGTCTGGAACTTCCGTAATCTCGAGATTGCTGTCTTTGCTCGTCGCTGTCCGTAGGTGGGTTTTGGGGTGTAACGCGCTTCGTCTCGTTCATTGTTCTTATTGATTTTGATGGCGTAGTCAAATGCTTCGCGGAGGGACTGCGGTGTGTACACTATGAGCTCCATTCTGATATGGGGGTTTATGCCCTCAGTAAAACTTGATAGTGCGAGGTAGTCTATTTCGTCAATGTCCGTATCGTTGCTACCCTCTAGAATTGCGCATCGTAGATCTTTGACGCGACTTATATAATCTAAAATGTGTTCGTTACCTTTTTGATACAATGTGGCCAATTCGCCGCGGTATGCGTTGATATTGTGCACAGGGTCGAATACTGTTTTTAACCTGTCGCACAGTTCTTTAACTGTTCGCGGGTTTTCGTCCTCAATAGCGGCGTATGCTCGGTCGGACAGTTTATTCGTTAACAGTCGGGTAAATGTCGGCTCAGCAGCGGGTGGGAACATGTCTCGTGCTATTTTACACGCTTTGCTGAACGCTAATGCGGTCATATTTTGTCCAGTATATCGTGGGATTGAATCTAAAGCTTCGCGTAGGGATATGGATGTCATGTTGTCCACGTCAGGGGAGCTGGTACCGAGAGTCGGAGGTTGAGGATGGGGTGAAACCTCCGCACCGCCACGGAGAGCCTCTATTTCGCGCTTCATGGAGTCGAGCTCAGCTCTCAGCCGATTGCTCTTTTCCCTCTCCATAGCAATGTCTAGTCTTTCTTGTTCTAACTTCTTACGTTCTTTACGGATTCGGTGTTCCTCCTCCGCAAGGTGTTGAATGGAAGTGTCTGAATCATTCGCGGTGCTAGTCTGCGATGGCGTGTTCGTTGCCATTTGGAAATTCTATGAACGCGGGGGCAAGAATAAAATAAAAGCTAACACTCCCGAAGAAATGCCTATTTGTTTTAAAAACGATTAAGGGTTCCCGGGGAATTGCTAGCGTAGGGCGATTTTACAATCCCACCGCTGTCACCAATTGTTACGTCCTGGACTGGGAGGGGGTTACAAAGGGGAGTAACGTGCCACCCTAGTCTCCAGAACTCGTTAGAAATTAAGCCCGTTTTAGACCACCCGGCCCGTACTTCCGGATCTATCTGGGTACCGTGTTACTAACTTTCGAACGACACAGGAGGTTTCCCGAGCAACGGTTTACAGATTTTGCTTATGCTACTTACTCGGGGTGCCGCAGCGCCTTGTGTGCGTTGGGCCTACGGTTTTAAGGGTTGCTTGGCTGCCGCGGAGACGGTTGGGAAGCTCGGTGGCTTGTAGGGTCCTTGGGGCGAAGAAGAAGCGCTGTGGCTTGATGGGGAGCGTCTGTGGCTCAGGGTGGCGTCGACGACGAATGCGAAGGGGATTGAAATGTCTTGGCAGCTTGCGAGGTGTTGTCCTGGCTTCAGAAGTCGTTCTTTGATGTGGGGCGTCGACGAGTAAGGAGCGTTCGCGAAATAATTCGGACACTTTTTGGATAATTTGAAAATATATATACATATATTCTTAAGACTTTATAAAATTACACGACTTTACTAACTAAGACTTGACTAAGGAGCGGCGGCTCTGGGGCAGAGTCTCGGACCTTGCTCCTCTAATAACGAATACTGTCGCGTATAGACGTGGTGACGGTCGTGGATTCGATCTGCACTGGTTGGATGTTGAACTCTAACTGAACTTCTGAGGCTTCGGAGCACGGGCATTTATACTTGCGTCTGGGCTGATAACGGAGTCACGTAGGCGGTCAGCGGTCCCACGCTGGCGTTATCGGGTGAAGTCACCGGTCCAGCGTCTCACGCTGGCGGGGTGATGTCAGCGGTCCGGCGTCTCACGCTGGCGTTATCCCTGAGTTCAGCGGTCCGGCTTCTCGCGCTGGCGTTATCGTTCCGCGGTCTCACGCTGGCGTTATCAGGCTGAGGTCAGCGGTCCGGCTTCTCGCGCTGGCGTTATCGCTCCTTGGTCTCACGCTGGCGTTACCGGCTGAGGTCAGTGGTCCGGCTTCTCGCGCCGGCGTTATCGACTCTTCTTCCGGTGATGTTGCGTGGGTGGTTCTAGGTCACTGCCAGCTCGTCGGTGAGAATATTTGGGAGGTGTTCCCAGCTTCCTCAGTGCGCTAAACTTGTACAGTGCGTTCAACTTGTAATGCTTATAATTATTAATATTACAATATGTCTAATTATTAATTTCTATTATTCCGCACACTTATAATGTGTTTACAATAATTCTTAATAATTACAAAATGTTTGTTATATATTATTTTATTACATTGGTATCTTCGTATTTTGGTGTGATATTGTTTATTAATGATCATTTATTTATTATTAACAATTTGTTCTTATACTCTATTAATTAATATTCTATCATATTCATTACTGTGTTATAATATACTTATTCTAAAGTCACGGAGTGACGTCATACGTCACGTGACGTGTCAGTCGCGGGACGTCACATCACTTTATCATATACCAATTGGGAACGCACTCAAATTGTCTGACGCTCTTCTTTAATGTTCAAGCCGTGATTTAGGGTGTTTATTGCCAAAACTGTTCAGCGGTCTTGCTCCTGGAATACCTGGTTTAGCTCTATGAATCACAGGATAGGGGAAGCTATTGGCGTAGCGGTTCGACTCTCACAGAAGATGGCACCGTTCCCGAGCGGTTTGACTCTCAATCCCCTAATTCATATTTGGAAATACGGTGTACTTCAAGGATAATGCCTACACATTTGTTTCCGTGAGCACTAAGCATTACACTGGCTACAGCGTGTTAGGTTCTGGGAAGGGTATGTTTTCGGTAACAAGAATGACTCTATACTAATTGGTAATATTCTCCGACGGTTTGACCATCTACTTTAATGTTCATATCGTGAATTAAATGGCCTATCCTCCAACACTTTGCAGCGAGTTGACATCTGGAATACTTGATTTGACCCTCGGAATGATAGTACAGGTGTTTTCATCGATTTAGCAGTTGGAGTCTCGAAGAATGTGGTAACGTTCTCGCACCGCTGGTCTCTCGATCGTCCTAATCATACATGAAAATAAGGTGTCCGACTGCCAAAATGACTACTAATTTCTTCCGCTGACAGCTAAAGAAGCCAATCACTACAGGGGTTCCCGAAAGTTACGGCCGTCGGAAAACAGTTTGACTCTATGACAATTCGTAATGTCCTACAAGGGGTTGACTCTGCACATTGGGTGGTATGGTGTAAAAATCCAATACTGTAAAGTGGATTTACTTAAGGTGTTCTTGGTTTGACTTTCAGAATCAGTGTACGGGAGCAAATGCGCTGTGCAGTAGTGGCAATAGACACTTTAGTTCACGGCTTCTATTTTAAAGCAGGCCGTCAAACCGTTCTGGAACGTTACCAGTTTGTACAAAGTCATTCTACTTACTGAATTCGTAACTATCCGAGAAGCTACTCGGCTGGATCGAGAGCATTATTTAGTAATCGGAGAAGCAAATTAGTATGCATTATCGTGACGAACACCGTCGTTTCAAGTATGAATTTGTAGATCGTGTGTCAAACCGACCCAGAATGTTACAACCTCCTTGCAGAATCGCACAGCTAAGTCAAGGGCGTCATCTATCCTGTGAATCCGAGAGTCAAGACAGACATTCCGGGAGTAAGGCCACTAAAAACTATTAGCAATTGACACATCATTCCGCGGTATGTATGGCAAAGTAGGAAATCAATCCCTCGGAGATCATTACCAATTGGTATAAGGCCCTTTTTCCAAATACATTTCCTTCTGTGAACATAACCCGCTGTACCGGGTGTATATCTTCGCGTTCAGAGAAGAAAATTAGCATACATTTTAATGATGGGCACCTTATTTACTTATATGATTCAAAAAATCATTATTAAAGACTTTGGAGAATGTTACCACCTTCAATAAGTGTCGAACTGCTTTATTAACAGCTTCACCTATTCTCTGATTCCGAGAGCCAAGTCAGGTATTCCTGGAGTTCCTTCCATGTCAGCAAATCTGCGGTTCAGTATGTGCACTGGCCACACTATTTCACGGTATAAATATTAAAGTACACAGACAAACCGTTGTAGCAGGTCACCTATGGAAATAAAGTCAAACAATGAACCGATCGCTTAACCGTCCGAGATGCTAATCAGCTGGTGCGAGTTATATGCTTAGTGCTCATGAAACAAATTAGTCGACATTTTAGCAGACGGAAACCTTATTTTTATGTATGAATGGAATAATCGAGCGTGAAACCGTTCCAGAATGGTACCACCATCCTCGGGGGTTGGACGGCAAATTCAATAACTTCACGTATCCTGCGATTCCAAGAGTCAAACCAGGTAATCCTCGAGTAAATCCGGTGAACATTATTGGCAATAGATACGTTAATTCAGGGCATGAAATTAAAGTAGATAGTCAAGCCGTAGGATAACAATACCAATTGGTATAATGTCATTAATTTTACCCAATACTTTCCATCGGAGAACCCAGCCGCTGAAGCGATGGTCATTGCATAGTTTTCACAGGATCAAATGAGAAGACATTTTAGCAGGCGGACACATCATTTTCATGTATGAATAGAAACGTCGAAAGACAAACCGTGCGAGAACGTTACCACCTTCTTTGAGAGACGAACGGCTGATTCAATAGCTTCACATGTACTTGTTACTCCGAGAGTCCGCTGAACAGGATTGGCAATAGACACCTTAATTCACGGTTTGAAGGATAAAGTAGAGCGTCAATCCATTTCAGAACGATACAAATTGCTATGAAGTCAAACGCTTTACCGAAAACCTTAACCTCGGAAAAATTAACCGGCTATTTCGAGATTATAATATCCTGTTCACGAAATGAAGTTAGTATTCATTTGAGTGACGGGCACCTTATCTTCATGTATGAATTAGAAGATCGATGGTCAAACCTTTCGAGAACGTTACCATACGCTTTGGAGAGACGAACGGCTTACTCTATTGCTTCACCAATCCAGTGATTCCAAGAGGCAAACCTGGTATTCCTGGAGAAAATCCGCTGGACAGTATTCGCAACAGGCATCATAATTCACGTTGTGAATATTAGAGTAGATGGTCAATACGTCGGAGATAATAACCAAATGTTTGTAAGGTCAATACTCTACCGGATACGTTGCCATCCAATAACATCAACGCCGCAGAATGTGTCCTGCATAGTGCTTACGGAAAAAAATTTGTAGATATTATGGCAAGAGCATATCTCATTTTCTTGTATGAACCGAATAATCGAGAGTCACATCCTTCGAGAACGATCCTGCCTTCCTTGAGATTCGAACAGCTGAGACAATAGTTTCACCTATCCTGTTATTGCGATAGTCAAACCAGGTATACAAGGAATCAATCAGCCGTACACTATTGGCAATGGACACCTTAATTCTCGGATGGAATACAAAAGTACACAGCCTAAGCCTTGTACAACGTTACCGATTGCTATTAGGTCTTACATTCTATCGAAGACCTTACCATCCGAGGACCTAACTCGTTGTATCGAGAGCATAACTTCGTGTTCAGAGAATCATATTAGTTAACATTTTAGTGACTGGGATCGGAACATCATGTACAAATTAGAGGATCGATGGTCAATCATTTTGAGAACCTTATCACCTTCTTTCAGTGTCGAGCGGCTAAGTCAATAGCTTCACCTATCCAGTGATTCGGAGAGTCAAACCAGGTATCCCGGGAGTAATTGCGCTGTACAGTCATGGCCATAGACTCCACAATTCACGGTTTGAATATTAAAGCTGGCCGTCAAGCAGTTGTAGAACATTACCTATTCGCGTAGGTTTAATATCCTTACATAGTGTCTTACCCACCGAAAACTGACCAGCTGTATCGAGAGTATAGCGCAGTGCTCAGAGGTGCGACCTGGTATGCATTATAATGAGGGGAAACTTAATTTCATGTACGAAATCGAATATCGAGTGTCAAATTATTAGAGAGCAATACCACCTTCGTTGGGCGTCGAACGGCTAGGTCAGTAGCTTCATCAATCCAGTTATTCGGAGAGTCAAACCAGGTATTGCTGAAGTAAATTCGCTGAACATTATAGGCAACAGTCACATTATTTCCCGGTTTGAATAGAAATGTTAAGCGTCAAACATTTGAGAGCATTGCCAATTGGGCTAAAGTCAAACACCTTGCCGATGGCGTTACCTTTAGAGGAGCATACGCGCCGTGTCGAAAGTATAACTCCGTGTTCAGAGAATGAAATTGGTATTTATTTCAGTCACGGGCACCGTAACTCCATGTACGAATTAGGCGATTGACGCTCAAACCGCTCGAGAACGTTGCCGCCTTCTGTTCAGCGGATTTACACCACGAATACCTGCTTATACTCATGCTATTACAGGTTAGATGAAGTTATATCGACGTCTTGTAGTTGTACACTGCAGCTCGAAGCGTCATTACTGTATGGTTTCAGTCAATTCCTTGTCCTTGATTTGGTACCATATGCATTCTGTCACAGTTTTCTATTTATTTATAGATACTGCAATTCACTGTTTTTATATTTTCGTTCTTGTTCGAGAATATAAATTTTTATGTAAGGAAATGCATTTCTTAGTAAAAGTGCGTCGGAAATTAGTTGAGTGTACGTTTATGACATTATCTTGTTAAAAATATTGTTAATTTATATGATTGTCTGTATAAGTATCTACGCTGTCGGAGCGACACGG
Source organism: Lasioglossum baleicum (assembly GCF_051020765.1). Taxonomy (NCBI): domain Eukaryota; kingdom Metazoa; phylum Arthropoda; class Insecta; order Hymenoptera; family Halictidae; genus Lasioglossum; species Lasioglossum baleicum. The sequence goes on from NW_027471667.1 coordinate 11,747, forward strand.
CTGTAGTGATCCTGTATTTGCGTTCGGTAGATCGGAGAGAAACTAAGGTGTGATCTACGTTAACTTCTTTAACCTTGATACTGTACCGTATGCACCTTTCGCAGCTTTCTATTTATTCCTACATACTGCAATTTACACGTATGGTATTTCCGATTTTCTTCCAAATATCCAATTGTGAATATCAAGAATTGTGTTTCTCAGTAAATGTGTCTTGGCAATTATGTGAGTGTACGTTTATGACACTATTGTGCTAATCTTATTGATGTTTTATATGATTGCCTCTATGCGTACTTACGCATTCGGCTCGACAAGACAAAAGTGGACTTGCCGTTGTGCTTGGCAGATCGGAGAGACAATACTGGCTGGTCTTCGTTAGTTTCATTAATCATGGTATCGTAACGTATGCATTTCGTTCGCTTTTCTGTTTAATTCTCGTTATCGTTCTTTACTGTTTTGATATTCTCGATTTCTTCCAAAATTCCAATTGATAACTTCAAAAATTGTATTTCTCCGCAAAATTCGATCTGGAAATAGTTGTGTTTACGTTCATGCTAATATTTTATTATACATATTGCTATTTTATACGGCTGTCTGTATACGTACCTACGGTTCCGGCACGGCACGGATGGAATTAGCTGTTGTTGCGTTCACATGATAGAAGCGGCACTACTCGATGGTCTTCGTTAGTTTATTTAACCATGATTTTGTACCGTATACATTTTTTCCCAGCTTTCCATTTACTTATGCATACTGTAATTTACTGTTGTGATATTTTCGATTTTCTTTCGTATTTTTCAATTTTAATTTTAAGAAATTGTATTTCCCAGTAACAGTGACTTTGGAATTAATCGAGTATTCGTTTATGACATTATTCTGTTAAACTTATTGTTATTTTATATGATTGTCTCTATACGATCGTTCGGTACCAGTGTAACACGACTGGTGATGTCTTGTAGTTGTCTACGGCAATGCAAAGCAGCAGTACTGTGTGATCTTCGCTAATTTCTCTAACCTAGATATTGTACCGCATGAATTTTTTACTGTCTGCATTTATTTATATATACTGTCATTTGCTGTTACGATATTTTCGATTTTCTTCGATATATTCAATTTTTCGTCGAAAAAATTGAGTTTGATAATATAAGCATCTTTGGAATTTGTTGTGTCTACATTTATGACATTATAATGTTGACCTTATTCGTATTTAATATGATTGTCTGATTACGTGCCTACGCTGCCGGAGAGACACTAATGGCGATGTCCTGTATTTGCGTACGACAGATCGAAGCGGCACTACTGGAGGGTCCATAGTTAATTTCGTTAAACTTAACTTTGTATCGTATGCATTTTATCCCGGTCATCCATTTATTTAATCACACACTAATATACTGTATTCATAACTTCGATTTTTTTTTCAAAATTGTCAATTTCCAATTCTGAGAGTTGTATTCCTTAATAATACTGTCTTTTGAGATAGTTGAGTTTACGTTTATGATAATATTATGTTAAACTTATTGTTATTTTATATCATTGTCTCAATACGAACGTACGGTACCAGTGTAACACGATTGGCGATGTCTTGTCCAGTGCGACACGACTGGAATGACCTCATACTTGTGTTCGGTAGAACGGAGCGACACTACTCTATGAGCTTCGTTAATTTCTTCAACCATAATACTGTACCGTATGAATCTCTTCCCAGTCTTCCATTTATTTTTACATGCTGTTTATTACGGTTATGCCATTTTCGATTTTTTCATAATTTCCAGATTTTAAATTATAAATTTGTACTTCTTAGTAAAAGTGCCTTTTCAATTGGATAAGTCTACATATATGCAAATATTTTGTTTAATTTTCTGTTGTATAATATGATTGTCTGAATACAAACCATCGCTTCTGCAGCAACACGAATGGAGCGGCCTTGTACTTGCGTTCGGTAGGTCGGAGCTACTCGTCTGTACGGTCTTTGTAAATTTCAATGTACTCAATATAGTAGCGTAACCATTCATGTGCAGTTTCCTGTTTATTTTTATGCATTTGTTCAAATTTTTTTCTTTATATATACATTCTTCAATTTACTGGCCTAATTTTTTCGATTTTCTTCCATATTTTCAATTTGTATTATAAGAATTCTATTTCCTAATAAAGTTGTCCTTGTAATTACTTGTGTGTACGCTTATGTCATATATTTGTTACATATTGCTATTTTATATGACTTTCAGAATGCGAACCTACGTTTCCGGAACATCACGACTGTAGTGGTCTTCCAGTTGCGTACCGCAAATCTGAGCGGCACTGCTGGATGGTCTAGGTTAATTACTTCAGTCTTGAGACTGTACAGTATGCATTTTTCCCAGCATTCCATTTATTTATGCATTCTGCTATTTATTCTTGTGATATTTTCAATTCTTTTCAATATTTCAAATTTTGATTTTCAAGAATTGTATTTCTGAGTAAAAGTGACGTAGGAATTAGACGAGTGTACATTGATGACTTCATTTTGTTAAACATATTGTTATCTTTTACGATTGTCTGTATACGTACCTACGCCTCTGGCGCGATGCGACTCGAGTGCCCTTATAGTTGCTTGCGGAAGATCGGAGCGACATTACTGGATGATCTTAGTCATTATCTTTAGCCCTGATTCTAACCAGTACGCATTTTTCCCAGTTCCCCATTTATTAATACATACTGTGAACTCCTCTTATCACTTTTCCTATTTTTTTCAAAATTTCCAGTTTTTAGTTCCCAAAAATGTATTGCTATGTTTAAGTTCCTTTTGAATTAGATGAGCTTAAGTTGATGACATTATTTTATTAAAATTATTGTCACGTTAAACGATTGTCTGTATTCGCACATACGCATCCGGAGTGACTCGACTGTTGCCGTCTTGTATTTGCGACCGGCAAATTGGAGCCACACTGTAGTATGGGCTTCATTAATTTGATTAACCTAAATATTGTATGGCAAGCATTCCATCCCGGATATATATTTATTTTTACATACTGTAATTAACAGTTATGATATTTTCGATTTTTCTCATAATTACCAGTGTATAATATCAGAAAATAGAGTTTTTGAGAACAGTGTCATTGGAATTAGTACATTGTACTTTTATGGCAATATTTTCTCAAACTTACTCCTATTTTATACAAATGTCTGTAATTCGTATCTACGCTTCCCGAGCGTCACGACAGGCGTGGTCTAGCAGTTGCCTTTGTTACATCGGAGCGGCACTATGGATATTCATGGTTAATTCTTCCATCCTTCATTATGTACCATATGCATTTCTTCGCAGTTTACCCCCATGTTATACATATTGCAATTGGCTGTTACGGTACTTTCGATTTTTCACATAATTTGCAGTTTTTAGTTTCAAAAGACGTATATCTTAGTAAAAGTGTCTCTGGAATTAGTTGAGTGGACGTTTATGACATTATTTTGTTAAACTTGCTGTTGTGTTATACGATTGTCTGTATACGAACCTACGCTCATTGTGCAACCCGACTTGAGTGGCCTTGCAATTGCGAAAGGCAGATCGTCGCGGCATACTGGTAGACCGACGCTTATTTCTTTAAACTTGATTACGTACCGTTGTCATTTTCCCCAGTTTTCCATTTTCTTATATATACTGTAATTCCCAGTAATGATATTTCCCTAAAACTTCAAACTTTTTGTCTTAACAATTGCATTTTTTAGGACAAGTGCCATCGAATTAGTAGAATGATTGTTTATGACAATATTTTGGTAAATTGATTGTTATTTTATAGGATTGTCTCTATACGCACATACCCTTCCTGTACGACACGGCTGGAATTATGTTGAAGTTGCGTTCACATGATCGGATCGACGCAGCTATATGGCCTTTGTTAATTTCTTTAAACCATATATTGTATCGTTTATATTCTTTCGCATATTCAAATTTATTTCTACATACTGTAACTTATTGTTTTGATATTCTCAATTTTCTTTTTTCAAAATTATCGATTTCTGGTTGAGAAAAATTGTATTTCGTAATAAAAGTGTCTTTGGAATTATTTGTGTGTACGATTATGACAATATTTTATTAAGTTCTTGGGTATTTTACAGGATTGTCTCAATACGTATCTGCTTTAACAGTGCAGCACGGCTCCTGTGGTCTTGTAGATGCGTTCATCAGATCGGTGCGTCACTGCTGTCTGGACTTTGTATATATTTTTAACCTGAACATTGTACAGTATTAATTATTTCGGAGTCACGTATTAAATTTCATATGCTGTAATTCAGTGTTATGTTATGTTCGATTTGTCGTAATTATAAATTTTAGTTTATTGATTTGTAATTCTTAGTAAACGTGCCTTTGGAAATAATTGAGTGTACATATATGACAATATTCTGTTAAGGTTGATTATGCATTATATGATTGTCTATGTGCTTACCTACGCGTCCGGTGCGACATGGCTGGATTGGTTTTGTAGTTGTGTTTGTTAGATCGGAGCGACTGTGGCGATAGGTCTTTCTTAATTTCTTTGACCTTGATATTGTACTGTTTGCATTCTTTCTCTGTTTTCTGTTGATGTGTACATACTATAATATACTCTTATGATATTTTAGATTTTCTTCAAAATTTCAAGTTCTTAATTTCAGAAAATGTATCGTATATGAAAAGTGCCTTCGGAATTAGTTGAGTGTACGTTCACGTCGTTAATTTCATAAACTTACTCTTATTTTATATGACTGTTTCTATACGTACCTTCGCTGTCGGAGCGGCACGACTGACGAGGTCTTGTAATTAGGTACCGCAGATGGAAGCGGCACTACAGGATGATCTTCGATAACTTCTATAACCATTATTTCATACCGCACGTATTCTTTCGCAGTTTCCTACCTACTTATGAATAGTGCTATTTACTGTTACGATATTTCCGATTTTTTAAATTTTAAATTATCAATCATTATTTTAATATACTGTGTTCCTTGGCAAAAGAGTCTTTGAAATTAGTTCTGTTTACGTATAAGACGATATTATGTTAGACATATTGTTATTTTATATGATTGTCTGTATACGTACATACGATGTCGGTGCAACACGACTAGCGAGGTATTGTAGTTGGGTATGGCAGAACGGATCGGCACTACCGAATGGTATCCGATTATTTTTATAGCCTTGATTTTGTACCGTATGAATTTTTTCTCAGTTTGCCATTTATTTACGCATTCAGTAATTTTCTGTTATGACATTCTCGATTTTACTTCAAAATTTTCAATCATTATCTCAGAAAAATGTACATCCTAGGAATAGTGACTTTGGAATTAGTTCACTGTACCCGCATGACATTATTCGGTTCCACTAATTGTTATTTTGTAAGATTGCCCGTGTATGTACCTACGCTGTTTGCGCGAGACGACTGGCGAGGCCTTGTAGTTGCGTATGACTGAACGGAGCGAGACTACTGGGTGGTCTTCGATAATGTTTTTAAACTTCATATTGAACCGCAATCATTCTTTCCCAGTTTTTCGTTTATTTGCACATACAGTATGTTACTGCTATGATGTTTTCACTTCTCCTAAAGAATACAATTTCTGAGATAAAAGATTTGAGGGTTTGAGTAAAATCGGAAGTATCATAAACAGTAGATCACAGAATGTGGAAATAAATATTGAATATCGAAAGAATGCATTCAGCACAATATCAAGGTTAGAGAAATTGACGAAGGTAGTACCGTAGTGTCGGTCCGATATGCCGAACGCAACTCCAAGGCCATAACAGGTGTGCCGCGCCGGATGCGTATGTACGTATAAAGACAATTATGTAAAATAAAAATATGTTTCGGCATGATATTGGCATAAACGTCACACAATTCCCAAGACATATTTACTGAGAAATACAATTTTTGATACTAACAATTGAATATTTTGAAGCAAATCGGAAATATCACTCGAGTAAATTGCAGTGTGTTGAAATAAATAGAAAACTGCGAAGGAATGCGTACCGTACAATCTTATTGTTAAGGTAATTAACAATGACCATACAATATGCCATCCCGATCTACAGCACGCAACTACAATACCACTCCAGCAATGTGTGTCTGGAAGAGTACGTGCTCATACAACCAATCATATGAAGTATCAATGAGGGTAACGAAATAATATCATGATCGTAAACTCTACAAATTGCAAAGACACCTTCACTAAGTCATACAATTTATTCAAACAAGAAATGAAAATTTTGAAAAAATCGAAAATATTATAACATTAAATTACAGTATGTGTATATAAATGGGAGAATTGGGGAAAAATGCATACGGTTCGAAAGCAGGGTTAAAGAAATTAACATAGACCACACAGTAGTATACCTCCGGTCTCCCGAACACAATACAAGCCCCGGCCAGTCGTGTAGCTCAGGACAGCGTAGGTGCATATAGACAATCATATCAAATAACAATTCCTTTATCAAGATAATGTCATAAACGCGTACGCTCAACAAATTCCAAAGGCACTCTTCATGTACGATTCAATTTCTGAAATTAAACCTTGAAATTTAAAAAAAAATCGAAAATATCGTAATAGTATATTACCGTTCGAGTTCAGATAAAGAAATGAGTGTCCATTTCAGTGACAGGCACCTTAACTTCATATGTGCATTAGATGGTCGAACGTCAAACCTTCCGAGAACGTTACCACCTCATTTTAGAGACGAACGGAAAAGTCAATGGCTTCACCTCTCCTGCGATTCGGGGAGGCAAATCTGGTATTCCGGGAGTAAATCCGCTGATCAGTATTCGCAATAGTATTGGCAATGTTCAGAGTCAAACCGTAGTAGAAGTTTACCAATACGTAGAGTGTGAAGCTCTCCACCGAGGGCATTTATTTTTCGCGGACCTAACCCGCTGTATCGGTAGCATAACTACTCGATCAGAGATACAAACTAGTATATATTTTAGTGACGGACACCTTAATTGCGTGTATGAATAAGAATATCGGGGGTCAATCCGTTCGAGAACGTTGCCACATTATGTGAGAGACGAAAGGCTAAGTCAATAGCTTCGCCTATCCGATGGTTCCTAGATCCAAAGCAATTATTCTGGGAATAAATCCGCTGAACAGTATTGGCAATTTGCACCGTATTTCACGGCATAAATATTGACGAATAGCGTCAAACCTTTTAAGATGGTTACTAATTCCGATAAAGTCAAGCGTTATACCGATGACCTTACACTCCGAAAGACTAACCCTCTGTATCGAGGGTATGACACCGTGTTCATAGGAACAAATTAGTAAACGTTTTGGACACGCGAACTTCAATTTCATGTATGAATCGGAAGATCAAGTGTCATGCCGTTTGGGAACGTTTCCACCTTTTTGAGAGTCGCACATTTTAGTCAATCGCATCACCCTTCCTCTGATGCCGTCAGTAAAGCCAGGCATTCCGGGTGTCCATCCGCTGATCGGTATTGGCGATAAGTACTTTAATTCACAGTTTGAATATTAATGCGCAACGACCAAACGTTGTAGAACTTTACCCATTGATATAAAGGCAAAGATCTAAATAATGACCTCACCCAACGAAACCCTCATCCGATGTATCAGGAGTATTACTTCGTGTTCAGCGGAACAAATTAATTTACACCTTAGTGACAGACACCTTAATTTCATATATGAATTATAAGATCGAGTGTAACTCCGAACAGCAACGTTACAAGCATAGTTCAGAATCTAACGCCTTATTTATGAGCTTCACAGATCCTATGATTCTGAGAGTCAAACAAGGTACTCTGGGAGTAAATGCCCAGTATAGTATTGGAAATAGACGCCTTACTTCACGGTATAAATGTTATAGCAGGCCGTCATACTGTTGTACAATGTTACGTATTCCTATAAAGTCAAACTTTGCACAGAAGGCCTTAAATTCCGAGAAGCTAACCCGCTGTATGGAGCTTTTTGCTCCGAGTTGAGGGGATTAAATTAGTAATCGTTTTCGAGAAGGGGACCTTAATCTCATTATGAATAAGAATATCAAGGCCAAACTGTTCGAGAAAGTTACCACCTTCTTCGAGATGCGAACGGCTAAGTCAGTAGGGTCGTACATCAAATGATTCGGAAAGTCAAACGAGATATTCTAGGAGTAAATGAGCAGCACATTATTGGCAAACAACACCTTAATTCTCAGTGTGAATATTAAAGTACAGTGACAAACCGTTGCAAGAACGTTACATATTGTTATGGTGTCAAACATTTTACCGATGGCCTTACCTTCGGAGAACATATCTCGTTGTATCGAGAGTATGACATCGTGTCCATAAAAGCAAATTGGCATACATTTTAGTGACATGCACCTTAATTTCTGGAATGAATGAGAAAATCGCCGGTAAATCCGCACAACATCGTTACCACCTTTTTTGCGAGTCGCATATCTAAGGCAATACTTTCACGTATCTTGTGATTCCGAGTGCCACTCAAGTTACTCCATGAGTAAATTCGCTGAACTAGATAGGCAATTGACACGATAATTCACGGTATGAACATCAACGTTGAGAGTCACTGTGGGAGATCATTATCTGTTGGTATAGAGTCATTCTTTCTATCGAAGTCCATACCTTCCGAGAAGCCCAACCCGCTGCAACAACTGCCCTGCTCAGTGTTCAAGGTAACAAATTAGTAAAATTAACTCCGGGAATAGATGGTTTGACTCATGGAATATCGGATTACGTCAAGCTATGGACTTAGCCGTTCGTCTCTCAAAGAAAGTGGTAACGTGCTCGAACGATTTGACCCTCGATCTTGTAAATAATACATGAAATTATGGTGCCTGTCACACAAATTCATACTGACTTGCTTCTCTGATCATGAAGCCACGCCCTCCATAGAGATGGTTAGCTACTAGAAAGGCAAGGCCTTCGGACAATGTTTGTCTAGATATAACAGGTACCGATCTACACCGTTTAGAATATGAATATTAATATCAGTACCATAGCTGGTTTGATTCTCGGAATCACAGGATTGATGAAACTATTGGCGTAGCCGTTCGTCTCTCGCAGAAAGTCGCAACGATCTCAGACGGTGTGCCGCTCTATTTTAATATTCGTACCGTGGAGTAAGGTGTCTACTGCTAATACTGTTCAGAGCATTTATTCACCAGAATACCTGGTTTGTATCTCGAAATCACAGGAATGGTGAAGCTATTGACTTAGCCGTTTGAATTTGTATCATGGTGGTAACGTTCTCCAACGGTTTGACCGTCGATCTTTTAATTCATACACGACGTTAACTTGCGCGTCACTGAAATGTGTACTAATTTCTTTCTATCAACATGAAGTTATACTCTTGATGAAGCAGGTACGTTTCTCGGAAGTTACCGCCTTAAGTAAAAGTTTGACTTTATACCAGTTGGTAACGCTCTGAAACGGTTTATCACTATACTTTAATATTCAAACCGTGAATTATGGTGTGTATTGCCAATAATGTACAGCGCGTTCACTCCCTGCCAATCTGGGCTGAATTTCGGAATCGCATGATAGCTGAAGGTATTGACTTATCCGTTCGACACTCAAAGAAGGCGGAAACGTTCTCAAGCGGTTTGACACTCGGCCTTCTTATTCAGACATGAAATTATGTTGCGCGTAGCTAAAATGTATATTAATTCGATTCTTTGAACGCGAAGTTATAACAACGATACTGCGGCTCTTCTTCTCGGAAGGTAAGGTATGCGATAAAATGTATGACGTCAAACCAAATCGTAAGGCTCTCGAACGATCTAGTATAGATCTGACGATCTACTTTAATATCTAAACCGAGAATTAAGGTGTCTGATGCAATACTATCCAGCTGATTAACTCCAGGAATGCCTTGTTTAACATCCTGATGCCAAAACTGTTAAGCGCACTTACTCCCGGGCACCCGGTCTGTCGCTCCGTACAGCAGGATAGGTGCAGCTGTTGACATCATTATCTCCCACAGATGGTGGTAATATGCCCGAACCGTTTGACCCTCGATCTTCTAATTCATGCATAAAATTAAGGTGCTCGTCACATAAAGGTATAATAATTTGCTTCCCTGAACAGGATGACGTACCCACGGTATACCGCGTCAGCATCTAGGAATTTAAGGCCTTCGTTAAAAAGTTTAACTCTATATCTGTACGTAACGTTCTACCACGGTTTGACTGTATACTTCATTATTCATTCCGTGAATTGAGGTATCTACTGCCAAAACTGTTCAGCATATTTACTCCCGCAATACCTGGTTTGACTCTCGAAATCACAGGATATGTGAAACCACTGACTTAGCCCTTCGTCTCTCAGTGAAGGCGGTAACATCCTCGAA
>NW_027471668.1:0-22038 GCF_051020765.1 Lasioglossum baleicum
AAAATGGGATCTATCTCAAGAAAAGTTTTACGCTTTAGCTTACGAAGCTAAGAATTTGAAATTATCTTATTTATGATCTAAAAAGTGGGGACAGCGTTTTTTTGAAAAGCTATAAGTAGCAAAGAGTTTACGGATATTTTAAAATTTATCCGTTTCGATGAAAGAAATGAACGGAAGTGTACGATTATAAATGGACAAATTTGCATTGATTTCAATGTTTGGTATTCATTCATTGAAAACAGCCAGAATTGTTACGTACCAGGACAAAATATTACAATCGACGACCAACTATTGCCAAACAAAGGGAGATACCGATTCACGTAGTATATGCCGAACAAACTACCTTTTGTATAAATAGATGTATATATAATGTACTTGCAATATTAGAATAAAATATACTTTATTTCCTTTAAAACTTTTCTTTCAATTTTTATATTTTGCTAATTAAATATCGCACCGGTAAAAATGACCGGTATGGTAGAAATAGATATATAATAACTGTTGGTAGTTCTAGTGTTAAAATCGACTCGGAAAAGGATATGGAAGGACACGCTTATGCGATAAGGAAACAGACTTTCTTATTTTATAATCGATCGCGTTTTCAGTTTTAAATTTGCAATAGGACTCAGCTACGAATTTCTCTAATAAATGAATTCCGTGAATCGATAGTCAGTATACACCGATAGATAGAGTAAAACGAAATAAATTTTTATTTGATAAAATCAAATATAGTGGGCCCTCGACTTCCGCACAGAATTGGTTCCCGAAAGTCTGTGCGATTGTTGAATGTTCGAAAGTAGAGATGAAAACTGTTCGAAAATATTTATTTATCAATATATATGCATAATGAAATTAAAAAGGCGTGTTTAAATACTTTCAAGTGTCTTTTTTTATATATTTTTTAAAAGTTAGTCGAATACTACCCTTTTGTTTTTTTCTATTCACGATGAAGATATGTTACACGGCAAATTAATATCGGGCAACCGTTTGAAAAAATACAGGAGCAAGGAGAGGAGCTGATAGGCCTCGAACGATAGACTACAACCGATATGAACACCGATCGTTCGATAATTAGGGAGAAATTGTGTTAGACTGACTTAGAGATAAGGTCGGATGCGAAGGAACGACTGTAGAACCGATTGACAGTTGCAGTTCGAAGTCAAGATGACAACTCGAATCTGACTCGTGCGTTATAGTCAGAGGTCGAGAGAACGACTGTTATAGTAGAAAGTGAAGCGAAGACTGTTTCGTTAGAAGCGAAGACTGGCTGCTCGATTTTTCGAGCGATCGAGCCACGGAAAATCGGGAGTTTGCTAAAGGGCAAACGGTGCCCTGATTAGAGAATTGGGACCAAGAGTATTTCCTTGGTCCGCGAATCGATCACCCTAAAAAGAGGAAAGGTCCCTCGACCTTTGACGGTGGTGGAGGAACCCCTTTCTTCAAGATGATGTGAGGTCATCCGCGCGTTGGGAACCCTAGAGATATTGGTCGGAAAATTGTCCATTTTATGGCACCTTAGATCGCCGAGGTCTAAGGGTGTCACGCACGTGGACAGACACTGACTTTTCGTAGGCCCTTTGTTAGCCGGATCTCGAGTCTTGTTTGCAATTTTATTGAAAGAGAGTTGCAGGGGTTCGCATGTCTGGAACCGGTCGAAACAACAAATAGAAAGTTTTTTAACAAAAAGTAACGGCGATACGGCACGTTAGAAAATTCCGATGTTTTTGCTATTCGAACACTTAGATTCGGCTGTTGAAAGACCGCAACGGTGCCTTCCGGGCTCATCTTTGTTCCGAGATGAAACACGCGTTTTGATCAATTTTTGACTGTCATGGAAGAACGCGATGCCAATGGAGAACGTATATCTCAAGTACGTAGGGTAATTCAGAAAGACACAGCATATTATAGGAATCTTTATCGTGAAAAGAGAAAATAGAGTGAAAATCGACTAACTCCCCTTACAAATTTGTAAAGAAAATACTCGAAAGCATTTAAACACGCCTTTTTAACTTCGTTATGTATGCATGTCGATAAATGAATACATCAAAACACAGTTTTCGATGGATATTTTTGCACATCCCTCTACTTTCGAACATTCAATATTCGCTCACACAATTGGTTCCTGGAAACGTGAGCGAATATTGAATGTTCGAAAGTAAAGGGATGTGAAAGAATATCTGCTGAAAATTGTGCGTAAAGTGTTGACTTATTCATCGATATATAATGAAATTAAAGATGCGTGTTTAAATGCTTTCGGGTGTTTTCTTCATGAATTTGTTAACCCATTTGCATCTTCGCTCTGAAGAGAGTCTTTCAAGCCTCTGATTGAAATTAAGCGTAACAAACTCTTGCTTATGTATAATGCACAAATTATGCGTATTGTAAAATAAAATCATTTTATACGGCGTTATGATATAAATACAGGTAACCCTCCTATAACACGATAGATAGGTTCTTAGAAAATTGCGTGAAACCGTGTTATATGACTTCTAGAGCCATTACAAATAAGAGGTTACGTTTCGAAACCTTAATATCGTTTCGGTTGAACGATATCACCTTCACTTTTAGAACCTTTTTCTTCATTTAGATTTTTTCACTAATTTTAATACGTTCGATAATTTGTTTATACATTTTCGTATAAAGCCACTATAGTTCGTTATTTTAAGGTAATTTGGTTTTTAAATATGTTAAACAAAGATTGTATTATCTAGTGCTGTCGAAGTACAGTGTTGTATAAAGGTTTTCGTAATTCTTTTATCGCGTTAAAGCGAAACCGTGTTACAAGTTGCAGTGTTATACGAGGGTTTCCGCGATTTATCCTATCGTGTTAGAGCGAAACTGTGTTATAAGATGCCGTGCTGTACGAGGACTGCCTGTATTTATTTTTGCAGCTAAGTTGCACGGTAAATAAATTTCAAATAGATAAGTAACAGTTATTGTGTGCAAATTATTCCGTTCAATGATGCGAATGGGTTATGAGTTAGTCGAATACCACCTTTTTCTCTCTGTTCTTCATAAAGATTTCTATAACACGCTGCGTCTTTCTGAATTGCCCTACGTGTTTGAGATATGCGTTCTCCATTGGGATCGCATTCTTCCATGATAATCAAAAATTTGTTATAACGCATGAATTGTAGCCTGCTCGACTCGCGATGTCTCCTCAGAGGAACATTCGACCGCAAAGGCTCGAAAAGTAGAATTTTCAAAAATCTACGAAACAGCGAATTGCGCGAAAGTAGAATGCGCGAAAGTCGAGGGTCGCCTGTGTAAGTTAGGTGCTTCGAACAGGTTGACAAAACAAAAAAGCGTGCTAAGATCACCTATTGACAAAATCCGCAATCACTTAGTTGCCAATCCAATACTAACGCTTAATTCCTTATATTAAGAATAAATTTCTAAAATAGTTACTTCTTAGTTCTTTCATGATAGCGAAAAATGTGTCAAGGCGCATGAATTGTAGCCTGCTCGACTCGATCGCGAAGGTTTGAAGAGTTGAATTTTTCAAAACGTGCGAAATAGCGAATTGTGCGAAACTCGAGGACAGTCGGTAGATAAAAAAGCGGCGCGAAAAGTTTGTCATTTATCAAAATTCGATTTTTATCCCGCCTAATTCGAATCGTGTCAACGTTTTGTTCGCGTGCGCGATTGAACCATGGCGGATTGCACGCAACGTTTCCGCTCTTTGGACCTCGAGTACGCGATACACGATATTCCTCTCGCAAGAGCAGGCTTTGAAAATCGATGAGTCTGCAGGTACAAATAGGAATGGCTTTCGGCTGTCGTGACTGCCACTCGAAATTGCGGAATATTTGTCAATACCAAACCTCGATTCCTTGGTACACCCAGTTTCCACGTTACTCTCGTTTCTTTCTTTTCTTTTTTTTTTTTTTATCATATTTCCAGTAGCGTTTCGCGAAGCCTCGCGTGGTATCCATGCGGGAACAGAACGACCAGACGACGTCGTTACAGCGCGTTCTTCCCGAGGAAATATTGAATTCGGAAACCTTTCTGTCACCGGGGTGCGCCGGTACGAGCGCTGGGATTTCCCGGATGTCGAGAACCATGCGGATACGTATCTCTCTGCTGCATGCGAAAAACACGCGGGAATAAATCAAACGAAACGAAAGGAGAGAGAGAGAGAGAGAGAGAGAGAGAGAGAGTGGGAACTGGAAATTAGAAAGAGGTGAGCTTTTAGCGGCGGTAATTTAATTTCGTAAACGTTATTATATCACGCGCGTTCCTCTTTTCAAGTTCGCGAAATTACTCGCGAGGGAGAAGTTCGGCGCGTAGATTGTTTTCTATTGCACCGAGACGCGGAAGATTGTTCGTATTGTCTGAGAACTAGCTGCAGGTTGGAATCTTGGGTGTGTAAGGATTTTTGGTACGGTTGAGGGTGTGTTAGAACAATATTTGAACAGCAAGTGCCGAAGAAGTATTATTGTTAACGCTATTTCTACCAAAAGATGTGAAAAGACACCTTTCAAATTTTATGTTAACCCTTTGCACTCGGCGATTTTTTGGCTAAAGAAAAGTAGAAATTTACAGATTTTCTGCTATAAAACTGACGTTATTTTTTTGAGTGGTAAATAAAGAATCGTACAATAATTAACACCTGGAATTATTTAATTTCGATATTTCGCATATTGTTATATCATCTTACATTTAATATATTAATTAATATGGGTCTTCAAAATTTCAGGGTGACTGACAGTAGCCACTCGAGTGCAAAGGGTTAACATTATTCTCGAAGTTTAATCATTTCTTCAGATTTAAATTTTTGACTCTTTGTACAACAGTTGTTAAATTAATTCAGTGATATCATTTTCCTCTAGCTCATCCTGGCTTTAAAAATGTGCATATGGTGTACCTATTTCTATCATGAGGTGTCTCTTTACAGTTTAAGGATGTCATAACAGTGTCTAATTTTAAACCGATTTACATATAAATATCAACACCATTTGCAGCATCATAATAATTGTAATCTGATTAGGGAATCCCAATTTCAGTTGTAACGGAAGATACTTTTATATTTGCTTGTTTTTCGCCATGTTGCATTGTACTGTGGATCATTGCAATGACTTGTTCTAAAAAAATTGAATAAATTCGTGAAAAATTTGGAAAACAGATTGTTGAAATTAGCATTACAGGTAAGTAAGCAGTAAAACTGTTAGTAATACCGACAATTATTTCTATTTCTTATCTTATTTTACGAAAAAACATAAATAACCTAACCTTATTTATTTTTTATTTCTAAAATCATTCTAAAGATGTCCCGAATTTCAAGAAAGAAGGAGTTATTGCAAAAAATAAATAACATAAGCGAAGAATGCTCTGAAATTGATGAAAGCTCACAATGTGAAAGTGAAGATGAGTTGAATGATTCTTTCGAAAGTGACCACGAATTCGATAGCGATTATGAGAATTACTCATCAAGCAGACGAGTGATCGAAGAGGAAGATAATTTGAATGCAAGTAGAGGACGAAAAAGAATGAGATTGTTGACGGATTTTGAAGACGATAGTGAAGAAAGCAATGAACGGCAAAATATTGAAATTGCTGTTGATGGAACAGTTTGTATAAAGCTCATTACAATGTTTGATTATCTTTCTAGTAAAAATAAAAGTGAAGAAGATAATATTTTTTAATTACCGTTCCCGTTATATTGCTCGAATTATCTATATTTAATTGATAACTTGAAATCTCAACAGTTTGGGCAATTATTTGCATTCAAACGCAAAGGTGTCGAAAGACACCTTTTGGTCGAAATAGATATAAACAAAATCGTGATAGAAATAGTATTAATATAATATGAAACCCTAGGAACGATGTGTTTCCCTTCTCTTCCCTAGTTTCCAAGTTAAATATGTGCGAGGTTATCGTCGACCGATTCTGGTCGTTATCTTTAACGCGTTAAGCTCTATAACCGAGAGAAACCTCATTAAAACGTCGGTGTAACACCTATAAGAAAGTTCTAGGCGTAACGGAAGAGATTTGCCTGCCATTAGAGTTTCTACCGGGGTGGAACGTCGGCCGATATTTTGAGTGGCCAGCGGTTGAAAAGGAGATTCAACGGCGAGGTGAGAATCACGGAAATCGGAAATTGATGCCTTCCTCGGGATTCCGACCCGGCTACCCTCCTAGCAGGAATAAATTCATCGAATTCTGTTCAACGGGAACACGTCGAACGGCATACACTTCGACAGACCTCTCTCGTTTTCCTAGAGCACAATCTCAGATATGATGGCTTCCGATTGAGTTCCCGATCCAGCCTCCCTTCGCATTTTTCTTTCGCAGAAATTCACACGCTCGAAGAAACTCTTTCGGAAACTTGAGAACGTGATCGAAGAAAGATTTCGTAACAAACGTTCATCGCGTGATCTGCGAAACGAGATTGAAAGCAGAATTACGTGCTTTCAAAGGTTAGACGAATTTTAACTGTTAAACGATCCTACGAATATTCTCGATATTTCGAATTTTAAATTCCATTTAGTTTCGTTTTAATCTCACCTCGTAATTAATTCCGTAACCTAACGATTCGGAACGTAATTTTATCAATTTAAACGAACCCATGCTTCCAATTTATCAGCGATCGTATATTATTTATTATATATCGATCGACACCAGAATAGAAGATAAGTAGAAAATTCAAAGATCAAATTTCGACCAAGATGATACTTTCGTCGAATCAGAAGACAATGACTAAACCAACAGGAGCCCGAAATTCACACGCTCGAAGAAACTCTTTCGGAAACTAGAGTACGTGATCGAAGAAAGATTTCGTAACGAACGTTCATCGCGTGATTTACGAAACGAGATCGAAAGCAGAATTACGCGCTTTCAAAGGTTAGACGAATTTTAACTGTTAAACGATCCCACGAATATTCTCGATATTTCGAATTTTAAATTCCATTTAGTTTCGTTTTAATTTCACCTCGTAATTAATTCCGTAACTTATCATTCCTTAACGTAAATTTGTCAATTTAAACGAACCCACGCTTCCAATTTATCAGCGATCGTATATTATTTATTATATATCGATCGACACTAGAATAGAAGATAAGTAGAAAATTCAAATATCAAATTTCAACCAAGATGATACTTTCGTCGAATCAGAAGACAATGACTAAACCAACAGGAGCCCGAAATTCACACGCTCGAAGAAACTCTTTCGGAAACTTGAGTACGTGATCGAAGAAAGATTTCGTAACGAACGTTCATCGCGTGATCTACGAAACGAGATTGAAAGCAGAATTACGTGCTTTCAAAGGTTAGACGAAGTTTAACTGTTAAACGATCCTGCGAATATTCTCGATATTTCGAATTTTAAATTCCATTTAGTTTCGTTTTAATTTAACCTCGCAATTAATTCCGTAACTTATCATTCCTTAACGTAAATTTGTCAATTTAAACGAACCCACGCTTCCAATTTATCAGCGATCGTATATTATTTGTTATATATCGATCGATACCAGAATAGAAGATAAGTAGAAAATTCAAACATCAAATTTCGACCAAGATGATACATTCGTCGAATCAGAAGATAATGACTAAACTAACACGCACGAACATGAGCGTGACCCTTTCAAATTTCTCGTTTGTTCCAGTATTCAACGTTCGATTACATCCTCGCATTGTCTATTGGCGAGAGTATTTGATAAGACACTTGCACTCACCGAGCATTCCGATTGGAAATTGGCTGGGTGTCTGAAGGTTCTCGATGACACTCTGCGTCACGACCCAAACGTAATTTTCCCCGGTGATCTTGTAATCATGGGCCGCGCTCAGGATGCTGATGGCTTCCTCTCTGGTCGAATAGAGTAGCATCACCCTGGACTCGCTGTTTACCAGCTCGAGGAGGTCCCGCGGATCGGTCACCATGATCGCGCTGAGAATGGTGAACTTGAAGGTGTCCTGCATGTCGGATATTCTCTCGCGGACTGCCTGCACGAAATCGTCGTGCCCCGCAATCTGCGAGGTGACCACGCTGAATTGATGCCATTTGTACCTCTCGAGGATGCTCAGCATCGCGGCAGTTTGGTGCTCCAGCGATGGCGCCAGCTGCAGCTGCAGGTTGCTCTGCGAGGCTCTCTGAAACGCGACGGAAATTCATGCATCTCTGAACGTATTCTAACGACGAAACAACGTCGGGAAAAAGAAATTCATTATTTAGACTGTTTATTTTGAAAGTGGTGTAAATTCATTTTCTTTGATTTCGAGAAAATTGAATGTTAGCAGATCTGATAATTGAGAATTAAAATATTAACCGTTTGCCTTACGAATTATTTTTCAACAGAAGCGACACCAAGGTCGTTGGCTAAGCGTTCAAAACTGTACAAGTCGGAAACTTCCTATGATTTGTATATACACAAGTGCGGTACAATTAACTTTGCAAGATGTTTGATAAATAATTACGATTAGTTGATTATTAAACAAAAGAAAGATTTATTGTTGCAAATTGGCCCGATAGGCTTACTACGCCTCTGAGGCGTCATTGTAAGCTAAAGGGTTATATACTAACTAATTATAGACAAAAAGTTTGCACTAAATTAAGTATAAATTAAGTCATATCTCATTTTTTTAAAAATAGAACTTACACTACTTTCTTAACCAGTTAACTGTGGCGCTCTCGTTTGGGAGCGCGCACTGTTTTGTGTCGTCAGAATCGAGCCATGACGAGTATACTATAGCAAAAATTTAAATTCCTGCTGTGACGTGGTATTCAGCAAAACAGGCACATAAATAAATTCGTTATGTAAACTGATAAGCTGTTTCAGCCGGTGCATATGGGGACGCATGAGTTTATCTCAAATTATTTATATTTTTCATTCGTTTGTTTTATTCCGGCCTGGCCTCAAAATATTCTAAACAGCTTGAAATTTGAGAATATGTTTTGTTTTTCTCAAAAATTACAATTTAAACAGCCAATGGTCACTAATTTATATGTATGACGAGTATACTCGTCAATACACAAAATCGTGCCACTTCTCCATGACGAGTATATTCGTCAATCACAGTTAACTGGTTATAATAATAATATATATGGTCATAATAATATATGATATTGTATTAGAAGAAATAAGACCATAACTACATTTCACAGAAAAAATCACTGTAGGGAAAGGGTTAATTCTCTTTTAACCGTTTTAGTGCCAGGGGTTTTTAAAAGTCCACGTAGAATAGTGCCATGAAGCGCGTTAGCGATTCCTTCATTTATCTGCGAATAATGCCGATCGACGCTGCTCATTTTTTCGTCGAAATGTGCCGCTCGGCGCGCTCGCGCTTCAGATCGATATGCAATTTTTTAATATTAACAATTTCATCAGTTGCGTTAGAAACGTTGTACTGATCACCCAAAAGAAAAAAAATGAAAGAAATTTTGTAATTACGAGAGGAATCTCTCGACACACTCGCGACAAGATACATCCTGAGTTGAACGCGTTGCGAATTGACGATCGTGATCAAAAATAGCGACACGGTTCACAACAGTACGCGAACAGCGCAATCGCGTTGCGTGACACTAAAACGGTTAATTATGCGAAGTCTGGGAATGTTTGTAATAATTTATCAACATGCAATTTGATTATAGAAGATTTTTTTAGACGAATTTAACACTAGGTTTACGGACGTTTTTGAATACTTATCTTTATGGACGCCGGTCAGATTTACGGATAAAGAAAATGACGTATTTTCTTAAAAAATAAGACCATGAGTTTAATTTAAAAACAATTATGATATTAATAAATATTTATAAGATGATTAAATCTATTAATATTGCATTAATGGAGTAACTCACCCGTCAAATTGACGTGTCCCGTAAATCTAATGTTAACAAAGTGCACCGTTAGATGCAAGATTTATTCTAACATTTTGTTATGCCGTATTGTTCTAATAAAAAATTTTAATCGTTCAATAGAGCACATTTTCTTTCAATGTATCTTCTATACGTCCTGTAAATCTAGTGTTAACTGAAATAATAAACAATTTCCAGGCTGCAAGTGGACTTATATCACTTTCGTAGTTAGTCAATTGTAAATATCATTTAATTTCAATTTTGAAATAATAAATATCGCTTAAAATATACCGCATATTAATCCAATTTTTTTTATGAATAACAACAAGAAGTAAACTAGAATTAGTACTTTTATTTTGAACGTTAATTACATTTAACACAAGAAATTGGTATTATTAATTATTTATGCTCTTCACGTGGCAGTGTCATGAAATATTCATGATGCACAGAAGGTATACAAGGTAATAACTGTTGCATATTCTTATAGTTTTCGCATGTAACCCTGCCACATGCCTTTGGAAATTGGACTTAAACTTCATAATCAATGGTTACGCAGTTTCTTTTACCGGCCAATTTTAAATTGAACAAAGCATTGGTATTTCTTAATATATTAAAAATTAATTAGTTATAAACAAAAAGTTTAGCCTAAATTAAGCACAAATTACGTTATACCTCATGTTTTTTTAAAAAGGATTTACATCACTTTCTAAATAAGCGGTCCATTTTTGTTGCTAGATGGCTGTAGTTATCGATATCACGATCGAACAATTTCAGATTATGCATGTTATAAAGGAGATATTGCACACTAAAAAAATTCTTTTACTGTTTTTCGTTTGGTGCATTCAGTTGTGAGTTACAGGGTGTTAAAAATGAATGTCAACAAACAGAAAATTCGGTTCATTTTACAGTTTTTCTTTGATAAAGGCGAAAATGCAAGCCAGACGGCTGAAATTGCGAATGATGTTTATGGTCCCGATACTGTAACAGCTAATTACGTGCAATTTCGGTTTCGTCGATTCCGTTCAGGTATTTTTGACGTTAAAGATGCACCTTGCACAGGCAAGCCCGTCGTCGAAAATGTTGATAAAATCACGGAAATAATCGAAGTTGACCGGCATGTTAGTAGTCGTAGCATCGCTCAGGAGCTAAAGATCGACCATAAAACAGTTTTAAACCATTTGCACAAAGCTGGATTCAAAAAGAAGCTCGATGTTTGGGTGGCACGCCAATTAACACCAAAAAACACGATGGATCGTATTTCCATCTGCGAAGCCTTGGCCAAACGGAATGAAATCGACTCATTTCTTAAACGGATGGTGACTGGGGATGAGAAATGAGTCACATACGACAATATTGTGCGAAAACGATCTTGGTCAAAGCGCGGTGAAGCAGCTCAAACGGTGGCCAAACCAGGACTAACGGCTAGGAAGGTTCTACTGTGCATTTGATGGGATTGGAAAGGAATCATTTATTATGAGTTGCTTCCATATGGCCAAACGCTAAATTCGGATCTCTACTGTCAATAACTGGACCGTTTGAAGCTTGCGATTGACCAGAAACGGCTAGAATTGGCCAACAGAAGAGGTGTCGTGTTCCATAAGGACAACGTCAGGCCACACACATCTGTAATAACTCGCCAGAAACTCCGGGAGCTTGATTGTGAAATTTTAATCCATCCACCATATAGTCCAAACCTGGCACCAAGCGATTACCATCTTTTTCTCGCATTGCAAAACTTCCCGAGTGATATGAAATCGGCATCTAGAGAAGATCAAGGATAAGGACCAAGATTTCTATGAGAGAAACATTATGAAGCTACCTTTTAAATGGCAACAAATTCTGGAACAAAACGGTGCATATTTTACCCAAATCAGATAATCCGAAACATGTTAAATAAAGTCTTGGAGTTCACTCAAATATAATAGATTTCTTTTTCCCCAATCCAATATTACGTAAATTTCTCTTTCGCATCGGATATCGCGACAGGTGAGGAATGTCGAAGGAGGCAGGAGACTTCGCGTATACTCTCGTCGATTTTCAGGAGATCGAAGAATTTGAAAATTTATTCCAAGAGGGATGGTATCTTTCTGTGGCTGGTAACTACAAGCTAGAGGAAAGAGAGGTTTGCATCGACTCACCCGTTCCAATCCCGAGTTGTCCGCGTTCCACGCGATCACTGGAATTCCCAAGTAACCGGCTAGCTGGAGAAAATATTGAGCACTGGCCGTGCTGCGGCCGTACATCTCGTAGTTCATCAGGTACAAGATGGCGGACACGTTGCTCGGCAGGAATTTGTCGCATAGCGATTTCAGAATTTCTGAAACACGAAACGGAACACCAACCCCATCAAATGCCGTTTCTCTTGCAGCGATCTGCGATATTTACAGGAAAAATTCTCCGAATAATACTCCACGATACAAAAGTGAGTAGAAATTTTATTAAACGTTTCAATACTCCATAAAATCACTACGGAGCGCAGTAATCGTAACGATAAAGCCCTAACGAAGGCTCCAAACGACCAAGACGTTGTTTAATTCTTTTTCCTTAAGCAACGATACTCCTAATCTCGTTCGCGTGATTTGTTGTCGGTGTTAATCGTCGCTGGTCCGCGTATTGCGGCCAGGGTAGCTATTTATCTCGGTTGAACGGTGATCCGAGCGCTAAATGGTTCCTTTGGAACGTAACCGGGGTTCGCGTGATTTTACAAATGGCCCCGATAAACGTTACGATCGCGAAGGAGAAACTCGGATCGAACGTTGTACGAGAAACGCCGTCTCGGTCCGTCAAGCGTGATCAATTCTGCCGATCGATCGTGACTCGACCGGTTCCAGTCGACAGCAGCTGGCATCTAGGACAGCGCAGGGAGGAATGAAAACGGAAAACGGAGGAAAGAGCCTTTTATTTTCTGCGAACCACCGGTGTATGAGCCGTGGTTGAAAAATTTAGAAGCTCTTGGTCACACCTTAATCTCGAGATAATAGAAATCGTGAGCTACCATCTGTTGGCAAGCATTTCTCCAGGCAATAAGACCCATCTGACGCGTTCCAGATGATAATCTCCTCTCTTCGCTGCTTCTTATTGGTTACGATTTCATTTTCTCGTTTATGGCTGCTGGATCTTCGTTCACGATCGCTTTGCTTCATTTTTATCGTAAACACAATAGCGCAGCTGTCTTGCTTATCAAGAATCGATCGATTCGCGATGATTCGGGATAATTCCTTTCGATTTTGCGAAAACATTAGATTAGATCTTCGTTTCGCTATAAACGGGAATCATAATGCCATAAACGTTCTCGCTCTTCCTTCGAGTGAATTAGAATGCCGTGGAAATGGCGTCCGCTTATCGGCATCGATCCCTGACATATACCCAGTTTTATCATTCTTTTTCCAATAAACTTTTCCATTGGTCTGTCAATTTTTTAAATACTCTCATCGCTCACGGGATAATCCAATAACTCGATAGCTCGTGGAAAAACAAGGACATTTGTTAGCTTCGTTCGAAGGGCGGTAAAAAGATTTCACGACACATTTGCAACGGTGTTTACAGCGGTTCTCCTCGATCGATCCAATCCGCGATCACGTCCACGACGCAACAACGCAAACGCGAAATCGCGACCGTCATTCGAGTCATGGACACATCCTGACCTGTCCCACAAACCTCTCCGTTTCGCCCCTCGATGCCCCCGTGACCCCGTTTCGCCATGTCCTCCTTCTCGTCCCTGTTGCATTATTCTTCCCGGCGGTTTCTTAATTTCGCTCCTTGCTTACGAGCCCGATTCCCGGGGGCGTGTCTTATTATAAGGCAGGGAAAATCTTAACGAAAGGATAAGCCCCGTACGCACGTGAAGCTACCAGTCGAGTATAGCGAACACGGGATCCACCTTCAGACACCATTATATAATACAGTTCCGAGCACACCGTGTTTAATTTAAAAATGCACCTCGTATTCTATGCAACAGCTACCTTTCTCATTATTTCTCGACAATTTTTCGGGATTCTTCGTCTTATTCTTTTAATCAAATATTTATTCGGAGAGAGAAAAGGATCGTATTTAAAAATGGAACGAAACGTGAAATACATTTCGGTAAAATCGACTTCAAATTCCGAGGAGAAGTTTAAAGAAATTTTCTTATCGAACTTGTTCACGGAATTTGAAGTCGATTTTATTCAAATGTATTTCACGTTTCGTTCCATTTTTCAAAATTCAAGGCGACGTGAGGTTTAATCTGTTAACTGTGGAATTTAGTTTCAAAAAATCTCCACAGGGTGCGGAGTTAAAATCGAGCAATGACGTGTATACACGTCAAACGCAAGGTAAATACCATAAATTTATACAAAAAATCAGGAATGAAAGCTCCTTTTTGTATTCAAAATTGTCTAGGGTCCTACCACACCCAGCAATTAGCCACTATTGGACCTGCTAATTGGTGGCGCAGTTATTCCGCAAATCATCACTCGCTGTCTAAGTTGTGGGTTACATACGTATAATAATAGATGTGCGAATAAGGAAATATTCTTCCCTTATTGCTTCTATCTCTGCAACACATAACTATTGTCTTGGTAATATAAAGAACACATACCACCAAATATTGGATTGGCAACTAAGTGATTGCGGATTTCAAATGAGAAGGAAAATTCAAAATTTTTGTTTAACACTAGATTTACGTGACCCGTCAATTTGACGGGTGAGTTGCTCCAATTATGCAATATTAATAGATATAATCAACTTATATTAAATTTGTTAATATCGTAATTGTTTGTAAATTAAACTCATGGTCTTATTTTTTAAGAAAATATGTAATTTTCTTTTCCTGTAAATCTGACGAGTCTCCATAAAGATAGGTATTCAAAAACGTCCGTAAACCTAGTGTTAAAAATACAACTTTATTTAATTAGATACTGTCCGTCCTTGTCAATGACCTTTTGCCATCGTTCTGGTAGTGTCAAAATTCCACGTTCTTAAAATTTCTGATCTATGCTATCAAAAAACTGAATTAAACGTGATCTGACATCGTCAGCGTTATTAAAAATTTTACCATTTAAGGAGTTCTGCATGGAACGAAGCAAATGGTAATCTGATGGCGCAAGATCTGGGCTATGTAGTGGATGTGACAAAACGTCCCAACGCAATTCCAATAATTTTTGACGAGTGACCAAAGACGCGTGGAGCTATGCATTATCATGGTGGAAAACAACACCCTTACGAATTGACAATACCGGCCGCTTTTCTTGAATCGCATCGCTCAGTTTGGCGAGTTGTTGAACGTACACGTTTGAATTGATCGTTTGGTTTTGTGGCATAAGTTCAAAGTACAAAATTCCTTTATAATCCCACCAGACTGACAGCATAATCTTTTTTTGGTGAAACTCTGCTTTTGATGTCGTTTGGGCTGGTTCATCTTGCATCACCCACGATCTCTTCCGATTAACGTTGTTATAAACTATCCACTTTTCGTCGCCAGTAATTAGGCTTTTCAGAAATAGATCAATTTCGTTGCGTTTCAGAAGCGAATCGCAGATGTTAATGCGTTGCGACAAAAGAATTTCCTTAAGCCGGCGAGGGATCCATAAATCGAGTTTCTTGACATAACCAAGCATTTTTAATTTTTTTTCAATGCATGTATGCGATACATCAAGCTTCTCCGCAATATCACGTGTCGTGCTATGACGATCTGAATCGATAATGGCCATGATATGGATCTCATCGACTTCAACTGGACGGCCAGATCGTCGAGCATTTTTCAGTGAGAAATCACCAGAACGAAATCTGTCAAACCAATTTTGACACTGCCTTTCTTTCAATGCTTCATTTCCATATACGGCACATAACTTCTTTTATGCTTGCGATGCGTTCTTGCCTTTTCGGAAGTAATACAATAAAATATGTCTGAAGTGCACGTCGTGTTCTTTCATTTTTTAATTGGGATAAAAACAAAACTAAAGCGCTAATCGATATAATTTTTTTACTAAATTAAAGGTAGAAGTCCAAACAATAAGAAAAAAATGTAGGTTAGATCCTTTGACCACGCTGACAAAACAAAAGAAAGTATAAATTCCATCTATCAACGAAATCCTCAATCACTTAGTTGCAAACCCAATAATATCCTTATCAGATTTTATAAAATTTTCCAGTTTTCATAGTCAATGGTAATGCTTTATTTTAGACGACGTGTATATACGTCGACCACACTGCAGTAGAGATTCGGTCTGACGTGTATACGCAACGGTCGCAGTTAATTGGTTAAGAATAAAGTTTAAAGAAATTTTTTCGTTGAACTTTACTTTCAAATTTCACGTCGCCTTGAATTTTCCTTCTTTTCTATTCATTCGTATCGTTCTATGGTATTTCATGAATTTCCACTGCCTTTCCCTTCGGACGGTGATAGATCAATCACAGGCCTGTCCGACTATACACGTATCGCGTTCCTGCGTCTCATCTATGGCCGACCGATACCACTGCGAGCAAGCTCACGGTTCTCCAACCTCGCCAATCGCAAGTGCAATTTTCTCGCATCGTCGTTGCTTTAACAAGCGCTTGTTACCAAGCGATTTCGCGAAACTTCCGGCAAAAGGCGAACGTGACGTTCACGGAAGAGTCGCTCGGAAAATTTCAAAACTCGCGTTTCCTCGACACCCGGACACGGAAACTCGCGCACATCCGGCGCGTCGATTATTTCAAACGTCCGGTAGCTTCGTGTTGCTTGACGTTGTATCAAATGTGACAGGGATGCACGAAATTCAGCCATTCGAATGCGTTCGCGTGCCTCTGGATAAATTATTACCCTGCCCGCGACGATCCGCGGTTGGAAAAAGCCGCGACGCGTTGCACATATTCACTTTTCCGTTCGGAAAACGCACGTCGAATAATCAAAGCGAGCATATAAATAAATAAATAGATAAAATAGTAAAACAAATTCATTCGAAGCTGTCCTATTTCCGAGAATCTAAACTGACAATCGGTCGAGAGAATGCGACAGCTTGCTAAATTCTACTTCGCGAAGCTCGCGTTGCTGCCATTTAAAGCTCCGCTTTCAAATTCCCATTCGGAGTGTACGTAATCTTCGAAACATTCGGATATTTCCGGTCGTTAGTCTAAATTCCGTTAGGGGTGAAGTCATGCGTGTTATTGGGTGTGTTTCCAGGATGATTCGTCATGGGTGAAAAGTTGCGAGGTATGTGGCTTTCAGGTCTATTCCACCGTCCATTCAAACTGCCATAAAGAAGCTACTTACGGGCCACAAACGGATTAGCTATTCATGGACTTGATCGCTTTGATATACGTACAGACTATAGCTGACTCACGAGCTACGTTGCAGATAATGCTAAAGCTTAAGCCTCTCTGCCAATGCAACCGAGACATTTGCAATTTCTGATTTTCACCGATAAAAAGCTCCTCTTGTGTCCTGGATATTCGTAACCATTTTCTCTCTAAAGAATGAAAGTAAATCTAGATAAGCTTCTCGAAAACGGTGCGTGGAAATTGCTGAAAAAGCGGTTAAAGGAAAGTTTGGCCGAACAGCCAATAGGATGTGTCGCTAACGACGTCAACGGTGTGTATCGAACGAAAATGAAGCGACGCTCGCGCGTGCAACTGTATCCGCGGAGCGTGTGAACGTTTCGCGCGAAAGATCGAGTTTGCCGATCGTTGACATCCGGTCGGCTGGTGACACGGGGCCAGCCAACTGACGTATGTGTGCACGCGTGAAACGCAGCAACAATAACCGGTATTCGGGCTGTCATGCACGATTGTTTCGCGTTTCGCCTGGCGAATACCGAACATCAGCCCGGGACTATGGCCGTAATAAATAACCTCTGGAAATCCCGATCCTATCCGAACCGACGTTGACGCAAACAAATTACCATGAACAATTTCGTTTGCAAACGGATTAGTATCATTGCTAATTCTGTATAATTCCGCGCATTCCACAAAGGGGATTTCGCGGCATAGCGATTATGTATTTAGCGTTGTGACTCGTTACACCGTTAAATTATTTCGACGATTGATATTAAACGTTAACACAGTGGCGTGACGTGTTTGCGAACGATTATGCGAAGCTACTTCCGGTTGGAAGCGACGTTGGATGTCGGAGAAAGATTTCTAATCTTTTAGGCATGGGACGTCTAGTCGTGGATGGTACAAAAACTGATCAATACGATTTCGGCTACGATACTACGTGGAAATAGAGTGAATAAATGAATAATCCAAATTAATGCGGTCTAGGTGAAAGAAATGAGAAATAAAGGAAAAAGGGTATGATACTGTCAAAAATGGTGTATCCATGAAAGTCACTATAGTAGATACTATATTATAGTGATGCTTCGTTTTCAGAGATGGTATATATCAAAGCCACTATACCGTCGCACCGTTTAATTCGGTGCTAATCACGAAAACTACTATAGTGACGCGTCGTTCTCAAAAATGATATGCACCAAAGATGGTATAGTGACGCGTCGTTCTCAAATATGATATCCACCAAAGCTACTATAGTGACGCGTCATTCTGAAAGATGATATCCACCAAACCTACTATAGTGACGCGTCGTTCTAAAAGATGATATCCACCAATGTTACAATAGTGACGCATCGATCTTAAAGACGATATCCACCAAAGTTACTATAGTGACGCACCGATCTCGAAGATGATATCCACCAAAGCTACTATACTGTCGCGGTGTCCGGATAGACGATATTCAACAATGATACTATTGAGACGCGTCGATCTCAAAGATGATATCCACCAAAGTTACTATAGTGATGCGACGATTTCAAAGACGATATTCACCAATGCTACTATTGTGACGTGTCGACCTCAAGGATGATATCCACCAAAGCTAAAATAGTGACGCATCGTTCTCAAAGATGATATACACCAATGCTACTATAGTGATGCGTCGTTTTCAAAGATGATATCCATCAAATCTACTATAGTGATGTGTCGTTTTCAAACATAATATCCACGAAAACTACTATAGTGACGCGACGTTTCCAAAGATGATACCAGCGATAACCTCTATATTGTCGCGTCGTTCTCATAGATGATATCCACCAACGCTACTATACTGATGCGTTGTTCTCAAAGATGATATCCACCGAAATTGATATAGTGACACGTTGTTCTCAAAGATGATATCCACCAAAGCTACTATACTGTCGCGTTGTTCACAAAGATGATATCCACCAACTCTACTATACTGATGCGTTGTTCTCAAAGATGATATACACCGAAATTAATATAGTGAGGCGTCGTTCTTAAAAATGATATCCACCAAAGCTATTATAGTGACACGTTGTGCTCAAAGATGATATTCACCAAAGCTACTATAGTAACGCGTAGCTCTCACGCATAATATCCGCCAACGCTGCTATAATGATGCATCGTTCTCAAAGATGATATCCACGAAAGTTACTATAGTGACGCATCGATGTCAATGATGATATCCATCAAAGCTACTATACTGTCGCGTTATTCTCAAAGATGATATCCACCATCGCTACTATAGTGATGCGTCGTTTTCAAAAATAATATCCATCAAATCTACTATAGTGATGCGTCGTTTTCAAACATAATATCCACGAAAGCTACTATACTGACGCGTCGTTTTCAAAGTTGATATCCGCGAAAACCATTATAGTGTCGCGTTGTTTTCAAAGATGATATCCACCAACGCTACTATACTGATGCGTTGTTCTCAAAGATGATATACACCGAAATTAATATAGTGACGCGTGGTTCTAAAAAATGATATCCACCAAAGTTACTATAGTGGCACGTTGTTCTCAAAGATGATGTCCATCAAAGCTACTATACTGTCGCGTTGTTCTTAAAGATGATATCCACCAACGCTACTACAGTGATGCGTCGTTTTCAAAGATAATACCCATGAAATCTACTACAGTGATGCGTCGTTTTCAAACATAACATCCACGAAAACAACTATAGTGACGCGTCGTTTTCAAAGATGATATCCACGAAAACCACTATAGGGACGCGTCGTTTTCAAAGATGATATCCACGAAAACCACTATACCGACGCGTCGTTCTCAAAGGTGATATCCATCAAAGTTGCTATAGTGACGTGTCGTTCTCAAAGATAATATCCATCAAGGCTACTATAGTGATGCGTTGTTTTCAAAGATGATATCCCCGAACACCATTATAGTGGCGTGTCGTTCTGAAAGATGATATACACAAAAGCTCCTATAACGTACCTAACAATTTAAGCGTCGTGGCCAGCGAAAGAAACATCCCCGCAACTTTTCTTTTCTTTTCGGTTCGTCGTGACAGTTTCTTTGCGAGTTGCGAGTTTCAGCAGTCTCTCGTTGAGTGATTCAGCTTCGAACCGTTGTTGTGATATTGTTTAGTAAACAATGCACGCGTTACAGCGTCCAATTAGGAGCGCACGATCGAAGATGTAATCGACCGTGTACGTGGGATAATGCAGTCTTTGATCAAACGCGTTTACCTTCATCGATCCGCTGCTTCTTAGACTGACTCTGCTACTTTGTTTGGCAAGGATTATAACGTGACACGGCTAAAGAACATAATTCTGCGATGGGAAGAGTCGAGGGATGTAATTGGTGATCAGTCACTCTGTGAAAACTACCTATTAAAGTCCAATTATTCCTTAATAGAGCCTTCCATCATAATTAGCGAATAATGTTCTGCGAAATTCCCCAAAGATCCCTAAATGAATTTCCACCTGTTCCCATGTCGCTCCGATTCTTCTGCTTTTTCCTGTTTTATATTAACCCTTTTAGCAACGAGCGAAAGGAGCGTACTTAAGCAAAGAATACCGGGCCGAATCGGCGAATTTGCAGAGGTTTGCGAAAATGCTCGTAAAAACGAAAGTAGGAGTGATATTTATAAAATTTAAAAAGCAGCATATTGCGAAATAAACGGGGAATGAAACGCCGCCAATTGTGTTTCGATATTTATTGAAAATCATAAGAATAACATAAATATAATGCATCATGAAAATCGTACAAAGTGATTTCTCTTTTTCAAATCGTAATTGCATATAAAAAAAATCACCGTTTGGTCATAGCTTTATATATATCAGATAGTATGATGTATTGGCATTGCATTTTGCAATCATTTGCAATGAAATAGTTGGTGTCGGATAGCAAAACGAAAGGATAACGCTATGATGCACGGCAAGCGTCAGACAGATTTACTACACAAGTAGATCATGCAGCTGGTAATGCGTCACTAAAAAAAATATCACTCGGCACTAATCAGCATAAGATATAACAAAAAGTTAAATCTAATAACCATTTTTTCACTTGTGTTGCATCGAATATGAACCATTTTAACATTTTATAAACTTATTCTGAAACGCAGAACTCTTGTGATGAGCATAATAAGGCTCTAAGGGAGGCGCAACGATATATCGTCGTTCGTATTTTTGCCAAGTTAACCTTTTGACTACTGTGCGCGCGTATATGTGCTCAGAAATTTTGTATTTGTGATACTGAGAGCGCCTATAGACGCCCATAACAGACAAAGGGTTAAAAGGATAAAAAATCTATATAAGAAAGTTAAAAGACTATTTGATTTGTTGTGATTTATCGAAAATATAATTTTAATGTCAAAAATGACAAGTAGAATTGGGAAACCATATGAAAAAATATTTTAACTTTTTTTTATGTTATATAAGTCTGAACTTAAACTATATATGGACCGTTTATTTAGAAAGTGGTGCAAGTCGATTTTCTTTGCTTTCGAGAAAATTGAATGTTAGCAGATCTGACAATTAAAAAATATAGGTTAATTATGGGAAGTCTGGGAATGTTTGTACTAATTTATCAATATGTAATTTGATTATATGAATTTCTTTTAGGCGAATTTAAGTAAAATTATATACAATTTCCATGCTGCAAATGATCTTACAGCACTTTCGTAAATAGTCAATTGTAAATATCATTTAATTTCAATTTTGAAATAACAAATATCGCTTAAAATATATCTTATATTAATCCAATTTTGTTTATAAATAATAAAAATAAATAAAATAGGATTAGCATTTTGTATTATGAACGTTAATTATGTTTATATATTGATGAATTTAACACAAGATATTGGTATTATTAATTATTTATGCTCTTCGTGTGGCAGTGTTTTGAAATATTTCTTCGAACAGTTACAGTTTTTGGACTCAAATTTTGTGTAGAAATGAATTTTCCTTTTTTTGTAAAGTACTCTAGTCCGGCATTTCGCATAATTTTGTTTATTCGTTGCGTATATTTTCC
>NW_027471669.1:0-22031 GCF_051020765.1 Lasioglossum baleicum
TTCAGTCACGGGCACCGTAACTCCAACTACGAATTAGGAGATTGACGCTCAAACCGCTCTATAATGTTGCCACCTTCTATGAGCGACGAACTGCTAAGTCAATGGCTTCACCTGTCCTGCGATTCCGAGAGTCAAACTTGTTATTCCAAGATAAACTCCGCTGATGAATATTGGCAATGGGTAGGTGAAGCTATTGTGATTTATGTGCGATTTCACACCGCAGTTGGTGACGTTCTAGAACGGTTTGACAATCGATCTTCTTATTCATACATAAAGTTAAGGTGCCCGTCACTACAATGTATTCTAATTTATTTCCGTTTACACTAAGCAAACACTCTCGTCGCAGCGTGTTAGGTTCACGAAAGGTAAGGTAATTGCCGAAACGTTTGATTTTATACCATCTGGTAACGTTATCGAACGGTTCCTCGCTCTACATTCATATTCAAGCCGTAACATAAGTTGTCTATTGTCAATACAGTGCAGCGGATTTACTGCAGGTATACGTGGTTTGAAACACGGAAATACAGAAGAGGGGTTGCTATTGCCAGCGCCGTTCGAATCTCAATGACGGTGGTAACGTTCCCGAATTGTTTGACACTCGAACTTCCAATTCATACATGAAGTAAAGGTGCCCGTCACTGAAATGAATATTAATTTGCTTCTCTGAGAATGAAGTTATACTCTAGATACAGAAGGTTAGGTTCTCCGAATGTATGGTATTCGGCAAGAAGAATTAGTTTACACCAATTACTAATGTTCACAGACGGTTTGGCTCTCTACATTAATACTCATACTGTTAATTATGATGTCTATTTCCAATACTGTTCAGCGGATTTACTCATGGAATACCTGGTTTGACCCTCGGAATCACACGATAGATGATGCTGCGGACTAAGCCGTCCAACTCTCAAGGAATGTGGTGCCGCTATCTATCAGCTAGGCACCCGATCTTCTACCTAATACATGAAACTAAGTTGCAGTGACCATGATGTATACTGATTTGCTTCTCAGAACACGAAGTTATGCTCTCGACACTGCGGGTTAGCTTCTCGGAATGTACGACCTTTGGTGAGAAGTTAGACTACATACCAATAGGAAACGGTGTACAGCTGTGCGACTCTCTACTATAATATACATACCGTGAATTAATGTGTCTGTTGCCAATAATCTTCAGCGGACTTAGTCCCGAGTACCTTATTTATCTCGCGGAGTCGCACGATATATGCAGCCATTGACTCAGTCGCCCGTCTCACAAAGACGGTTGAAAAGTTCAACAACAGTTTGACATTCGATCTTCTAATTCATACATGAAATTAAGGTGCCTCTCACTAATATGTATGCTAATTTGATTCTGTGGACACGATGTTATACACTCAATGGAAAAGGGTAGGTTTTCGGAAAGTAAGGAATTCGGTAACAAGTTTGACCGTACAACCAATAGGTAACGATCTACTGCGTCATGACTCCATACTTTATTGTCTATACCCAGACGTAGGGTGTCCATAGCTAATATTCTACTGCGGATTTACTCCCGTTATGCCTGGTTCGACTCTCGGAATCAAAGGATAGGTGAAGCTGTTGAATTCGCAGATCCACTGCCAGAGATGGTTGGAACGGTCTCGAACGATTTGACACTCGATCTGCTAAATCATATATGGAAACAAGGTGTACGTCTGCTAAAGCGTCCATTAATTTGATTCCGAGTATACTAAGCATGACAATGGCAAAAGCGGGTAAGATTTTTAGAACGTAATGCCTTCGGTAAATAGTTTGACTCTAAACCAATACGTATCCTGCAACGGATTGACTTGGTACTATGTTATTTAAACCGTGAGTTAAGGTGTCTATTTCTAATGCTGTATAATGGATTTACTCCAGGATTAACTGGATCCGTCGTCGGAATCAAAAGGAATGTGAAGCTACTGACTAAGCCGTTCGTCTCTCATAGAAGCTGTAACATTCTCGAACGGCTTGACACTGGATCTTCTTATTCGTATATGAAATTATGATGCCCGCCACTCTAATGGTTACAAATTTGATCCACTGCACTCGAAATTATACTCTAGTTGAAGCGGGTGAGTTTCGGGGATGGTGCGGCCTTCGGTAAGGCACTTCACTGAATAAAAATTGGTAACGTTCACAATCGGTTTCACGATCTATTTTAATTTTCAATCTGTGAATTAAGGTGTCAGTTGCTAATATTCTCCAGCGGACATACTCTCGGATTACCTGATTTGACTCTCGGAATGACAAGACATATGGAGCTATTGACTGATCGGTTCAACTCTCAAAGAGGGTGCTAAGGTTCTCGAACGGTTTCGCCATCGGTTTTGCAATTCATACATGAGGTTAAGGTACCAGTCACTGAAATGAATACCAATTTCTTTCTCTGAACACGAGGTTATACTCGCGATTCAGTTGCTTACCTTTTCGGAGTGTAAGGTCTTCTGTAGAACGTTTGACTTTATTCGAATTGGTAATGTTCTACAACGGTTTGAGGGTCTGCTTTAATATTCAAACATTGAAATTGCGTAATGTCAATACTATACGGCGGGCATAGACGCGGATAAACTGGTTTTACTCTTGGAGGCGAAGTATAGGTGAAGCTGTTATCTTAACCGTTCGACTCTTGAAGAAAGTGGTAACGTCCTCGAAATGTTTCACGCATGATATTTCTATTCATATATGTACGAAAGGTGCTCGTCATGCAAATGTATACTGATATTTTCTTTGAACACGAACATAAACTCTAGGTGTATCGAGTTAGGATCGCAGAATGTAAGGCATTCGGAAGAAGAAGGACTTTACACCATTTGGTTATGTTCTCCGTGGGTTTGACGCTTCAAATTAATATATATGCCGCTAATTGATATGGTATATTGCCAATAGTATTCAGCAGACATACTCGCAGAGAACCTGATTTGTCTCTCGGATTCACGAGATACGTGAAACAGTTTACATAGCTGTGCGATTCTCTAAGGAGGTGGTAACATTCTGAAAAGTTTTGACCCTCGATCTTCTAATTCATACATGTAATTAATTTGACCGTCTCTAAAATGTAAACTAATATGTTTCTCCGAATACGAAATTATGCTCGCGAACCAGCGGGTTAGGTTCATGGATAGTTAGGTATTCAGTAAGTAGAATGACCTTTGACCAGTTGGTTCCGTTCTTCGACCGCTTGAAGACCTGCTTTAATAATTAAACCGTGAATTAGCGTGTCTATTGCCAATTATGTACCGCGCATTTGCTACGTAATACTTGCTTTGACTGTTGGAATCTCAGGCTATGTAATGCTATTCACTTAGCTGTTCGACCCTCAAAGACGGTGGTTACGTTCTCGAATGATTTGACTCACGATTGTCCTATTCATACATGAAAGTAAAATGTCCGTCTCCTAAAATGTCTACTAATATGTTCCTGTGACCGCTAAGCTGGGAAACCGCTGCAGAGGGTTTGATTCTCGGAAAATAAGGTATTGGGTAAAAAGAATGACTTTATAAAAATTGGTAAAGTTTTCCGACGGTTTGAGTCTCATCCTTAATATTCACGTCGTGAATTAAGTTGTTGTATTGCCAGTACTGTTCAGCGAATTTAATCCCGGATTACCTGGTTTGTCTCTCGGTACGGCAGGATGGCTGAAACTATGCACTTAGCCATTCGATTCTCAAAGAATGTGGGATCGCTCTCGAACGGTTTGACTGTCGACTTTTCTATTGGTACATGGAAATGAGGCGTCCATATGCAAAGTTTCTCCTAATTTGATTCCGTGAGCACTAGGAATGACTCTAGCTAAAGCGGTGTTTGCTCTAGGAAGGTAATGTATTCCGTGATATGAATGACTGTATAGCAGTTGGTAATATTCTGCGACGGATTGACAGTCTGCTGCAATATTCGTAACGTAAATCATGGTGTGTATTGCCAATACTGTGCAGTGGACTTACACCTGGAATTCCAAGCGTGACACTCAGATTCACAGGATAGGTGAAGACGGTGACTCAGCCGTTCGACACTCTAGGAAGATGGAACGGTTCTCGAGCCGTTTCACACTCGATCAGCTTATTCATACAAGAATTTAAGGCGCCCGTCAGAAAAATGTATACTCATTTGTATCTCTTAATACGAAGTACTACTCTTGACGCGGCGGGGTTGCGTCTCCGAAAATAGTGCTAACTGCATAATCCTTGACTCTATACCAATAGGTAACGTTCTACAACGGTCTGACGGTCTGATTTAATATTCAATCCGTGAATTGAGGCGTCCATTGCGAATACTGCACAGCGCATTTACCCCGTACTATGATTCTGAAAGTCAAAGCAGGTACTCCAGAAGTAAGTCCGTTTTACAGTATTGGATTTTCACACCATACCTCCGGGTATAAATAAAGTGCAGAGTCAAGCTGTTGTAGATCATTACGAATTGGTATAGAGTTAAACTTTTTACCGACGGCCTTACCTTCCGAGAACCCCTGTAGTGATTGGCTTGTTTAGTGTTCATCGGAAAAAATTTGTAGTTATTTTGGCAAACGGACACCTTAATTTCATGTACGGTTAGGACGATCGAGAGACACACGGCGGAGGATCGTTACCACATTCTTCGAGAGTCGAACGGCTCAGTCAGTAACTTTACATGTAGTTGTGATTCCGAGAGTCATGCCTGGAATTCCTGGAGTTAATCCGCTGAAGAGCATTAACAATAGACACCTTAATACACAGATTGCTTCTCACAGTAGAGCGGAAAACCGATTGTGAACGTTACCTAATGTTGCAAAGGCATTCCTTTGGCGCAATACTTTATCTTCCGAGAACATAAGCCGCTGTATCGCGGGTACATTGTCGTGTTCAGAGAAACAAATTAGTATACATTATAATGGCGGACACCTTAATTGCATGTATGATGTAGTAGATCGAGTGGCGAACTGTTCCATGACGTTACCACTTGCTTTGAGAGTCTCACAGCTATGTCACTAACTTCACTTACATCGTAATTCCAGGAGTGAAACCACGCATTCCAGGAGTAAATGCGCTGAACAGTATTGGCAAAAGACGCCTTAATTCACTGTATGAATATTAAAGTGAACTGTCGAACCATTATAGATTGTTACATATTGGTATGAGCTCATCCGCTTTATCGAAGGCCTTACCTTCCGATAAGCTAACCCGCTATATCTAGAGTACAGCTTCGTGTTCAGAGAAACACATTTGTATACATTTTGCGGTGGGCGCTTTAATTTCATGAATTGCTTAGACGACCGAGAGTCGAACCGTTCTAGAACGTACCCACCTTCTTTGAGAGTCGCCCAGATCCCCCTGTAGCTTCACATATCCTGAGATTCCTAGAGGCAGACCAGGTATTCCGAGACTTATCCCGCAGTACAGTATTGGTATTAGACACGCTATTTCACAATACAAATATTAAGGAACAGAGATAGCCATTGTAGAAATCTTATTTCTATACCATCAAACTTTTTAACGAAAGCATTACCCAGCGAAAATCTATC
Source organism: Lasioglossum baleicum (assembly GCF_051020765.1). Lineage (NCBI taxonomy): Eukaryota > Metazoa > Arthropoda > Insecta > Hymenoptera > Halictidae > Lasioglossum > Lasioglossum baleicum. Next base: position 5,501 of record NW_027471669.1, read on the forward strand.
CCGCCGTATCGAGAGTATAACTTCGTGTACAAGGAAGAAAATTATTATATCTTAGTGATGGCACCCTATGTTTCGTGCGTGAATTCGCAGATCGAGGGTCAAACAGTTCGAGAACGATGCCACCTACATTGAGAATCGAATAGCTATGTCAACAGCTTCAACTATCCTGTGATTCCTAGAGGCATAGGAGGTATTCCGCGGGATAATCTGCTGTTGAGCATGGTCATTCGGCACCATATTTCACGATGTAAACATTAAGATACACAGACAAACCGTGGTTCCACGTTACGTCTTTATACAATGTCAAAAGTTTTACCGTAGACATTACACTTCAAGAACATAACTTGCTGCATCGAGAGTATACCTTGGTGATCAGAGATACACATTGGTATATATTTTAGTGCCAGGTACCTTAATTTCATGTATGAATTAGAATATAAGGTGTCAAACTCATCGAGATCATTGATATCTTCTTAGAGATTCGAACGGCTGAGTCCTTAGCTTCGCCTATGCAGCGATTCCGCGGGTCTAAACAGGTATTCCGGGAATATAACGGCCGTATATTATAGGCAACGGACGCCTCAATTCACGGTTTGGATATTACAGCGGGGCATCGAACCGATTTAGAACGCTACATATTCGTATAAAGTCAAACGTCCTAGCGAAGTCGTTAAATTCCGCGAATCTCACCAGCTTCATCGAGAGTATAACTTTGAGTGCAGAGAAAGGAATTACAATACATTTAGTGAAGCGCATCTTAATTTCATGTACGTATTAGAATATCGAGGAACAAACCGTTCGAGAATGTTACCGCCTTCACTGAGAGACAAACCGCTACGTCAGTAGTAGGACCTATCCTGTGGTTACGAGAATCATGCCAGGTATACCGGGAGTGAATTACCTAACCAGTATTGGCGATAGACACCTTAATTCACGGCTTAATATTAAAGTAGAGCGTAAAACCGTTTGAGAACTTACCAATTGGCCATTCTATTTACCTGATACCTTACCTTCAGAGAACATAATCCGCTGCATCGAGGGTATGAGTTCGCGTTCAGCGATACAAATTAGTAGATACTTTAGTGACGGGCAATTTATTCCTTCTCGGAATCGCAGGATATGTGAAAACATTGACATAGCCGCTCGTCTATCACAGAAGGTGGCAACGTTCTCACGCGGTTTAACCCTCGATCTTCTACTCAGGCATGAAATTAAGGTGCTCGTAAGTAAATGTTCACTCGTTCGTACCTCTGAACGCGGTGTTATGCTCCCGATACAGCGAGTTTAGTTTCCCGGATGGTAAGGCATGCTGCCAGAAGTTTAACCTACACATATAGGTAATGCTCTACAATTACAAGGCGGCCTGCTTTAATATTCAGACCGTGAATTGAGATGTCTATTGCCAATACTCTTCAGCGTGTTTACCCTCGGTTTTCCCGGGCTGATGCTCCGAACTACAGGATAGGTGAAGCTATTGACTTAGCCGTTCGTCTCTTACAGAAGGTGGTAATTTTGCTCTAACGGTTTGACCCTTGATCTTTAAATTCATGCATGAAATTAAGGTGCGCGTCACTAACACGTGTACTAATTCGTCCCTCTGAACGCGGTGTTATACACTCGATACAGCTGGTCAGTTTTTCGGAGGGAAGGCAATCTATTAGTAGTTTAACTCTACACGAATGCGTAATTTTCTACAACGGCTTGACGGTCTGCTTTAATTTTCTAACCGTGAATTGAATTGTCCATTGCCAATGCTGTACCGCGCATTTACTCCACAATATCTGGTTTGTCTTTCGAAATCACAGGGTGTGTGAAGCTATTGACTTTGCCGTTCGACTTTCTGGGATGGATGTAACTTTCTCGAACGGTTTCGCCCACTATCTCCTTATTCGTCTTGAAATTAAGGTCCCCGTCACTAAAATGTCTTTCTAGTTTGATACTCTGATCGCGAACATATACCCTCGACGAAGCGGATAAGATTCTCGGAAGGTGTGACCATCGGTAAAACATTGACTTTATAGTAATTAATGACGTTCTCACACGGTCTGACGCTGTACTTGAATATTCACTCCGCGAACTAAGGTATCTATTGCCAATACCGTTCAGCGGATTTACCCGCGGAATATCTGGTTCGATTCTCGGAATCACAGGATAGGTGCAGCTATAGGCTTAGCCGTTCCTCTCCAAAAGAATGTGGGGAACTTATCGAACGGTTTCATTCCCGATTATTCTGTTCCTGCATCGAAGGTAAAGTGTCCGACTGCAAAGATATTTACTAACTTTGTTCCGTGGGCACTTAGCGTGATACCCGCTACTGCGTGATATGTTCTAGGAAGGTAACTTATTCGGTGAAACGATGGACATTATACCAATGATTAATATTCTCCAACGGTTTGCCTCCATACTTTAATATTCGTAGCTTAAATTAAGGTGTCCATGGCCTATTCTGAGCAGCGGATTCACAACCGGAATACGCGTATCGAATCTCGGCATCACAGGATAGGTGATGCTAATGACTTAGCTGTGCGAATTTCACAGACAGTAGTCTCGTTCTGGAACAGTAAGCCTTTCGATCTTCTTACTTATACATGACATACAACGTTGCTTAGCTTCTCGGTCGGCAAGACTTTCGATAAATCGTATGCCTTTATAGCAACTGGGGACTATTTCAAACTGTGTAACGCTCTATTTCAATATTCGATCCGTGGAGTAAGGTGCTTTTGCCGGCACTGATCAGCGGATTTACTCCCGGAATTCCAGGTTTGAATTGCGGAGTCACAGGAGAGTGGAAGTTATTGACTTAGCCTTTCGTCTTTCGCAGCAGGTGGCAAAGTTCACATGCGTTTTGCCACTCGATCTTCTATATCATACATGAAACTAAAGAGATAGACGCTAGAATGTACACTAGTTTGTTGCTCTGAGCGCGAAGTTATACTTTCGGTGCATCGGGTTATGTTCTATGTGGGTTAGACCATCGGTGAAATGTTAGAACCTGTACAAATTGGAATAGTTCTACAACTGGTGGACTCTGTATATTAATATTCAACCCGGAAAAAATGCATCCATTGCCAATACTGTTCAGCGTACTTCATCCCGGAGTACCTGGTTTGACACTCGGAATCACAGGATATGTGAAATTATTGACTTAGCCGCTCGACTCTAGAACAAGGTGGTAACGTGCTTTATGGGTTTGACCCGTGATCATCGAATTCATTCATGAAATTAAGGTACTCGCCACTAAAGTGTATACTAGATCGTACCACTGAATACTGTTTTGTACTCTCGATATAGCTGATTCGATTTCCGGAGGGTAAAGTATTCAGTAAGACGTATGGCTTTACAGGAATTGGTAATGTTCACCCACGGATTGACGGACTGCTTTAATGTTCATACCGCGAGTTGATGTAACTATTGCCAATACTATTCAGCGGATTCAATCCCGGTAAACCTTGTTTGATTCTCGGAATCAATGGATATGCGAAAGTATTGACTTAGCCATTCGACTCTCAAAGAAGGTGGATAAGTTCCGGAACCGTATAATATTAGATATTCTAATTCATAGCTAAAATTATGGTACCTGTCACTAAAATGGATACTATTTGTCTTGTCTGAACACGTAGTTATACTCATCATATGGTGGGTTAGCTTCTCGGAGGGTGAGACCATCGGTGAGAAGTTTGGCTCAATACCAATTCGTAACGTTCAACAACGGTTTGACTCTGGAGTGTAATACTTACTCAGTGCACTACGGTGTCTAATACGAATACTGTTCAGCGGATCTACTAACGGATTACTTGGTTTCCCTCTCAGAATCGCAGGATGGGTGAAGCTATTGACTTAGTCGTTCGTATCTCACAAAAGGCGCTATCGTTCTCGAACGGTTCGACCTTCGATCTTTTAATTCATGCACAAACATATGGTGGACATTACTGAAATGAAAACTAACTTCATTTTCTGAACACGAAATTATATCCTCGATACACCGGATTATGCTTTCAGAGGGTAAGTCCTTCGATAAATCGTTTGACTTTATTGCATTTGCTAGCTTTCTCAAACGGCTTGACGCTCTGCTTTAATAATAAAACTGTGAATCCAGGTGTCCATTGCCAATATAGCAGAGCGCATTTGCTTCCTGTATATATTATTGGACAATCGGAATAACAGTGTCGCTGAAGGTACTGACTTAGCTGTTCGACTCTCAGAAATGGTGATAACGTTCTCGAAGCGATTGATTCGCGAATTCCTTACTCATCCATGAGATTAAGGTGCCCGTTGCTAAAATAAGAACAAATTTTCTTGTATTAACAGGTAGTTATACCGCCGATACACCGGGTTTGTTTGGCGGAGTATAAGGAGCCCGATAGGAAGTTTGACATAATACCAATTGGTAAAATTCTCCTACTGTTTGCCGCTCTACTTTAATATTTATACAGCGAATTGAGGTCTCTATTTCCAATATCCTTCAGCGGATTTTCACCCAGTGTACATGGTTTATCTCTCGAAAACACAGGAAAGGTAAAGCTATTGCCCTAGCAATGCGACTGTCGAAGTAGGTGGTAACATTCTCGGATGATTTGACCCTCCATCCTTCTATTGATACATGCAATTAAAGTGTCCGTCTGCAAAAGAGACTGCAAACTTGTTTCCTTGAACACTAAACTTGACACTTTCTGCAGCGTGATAGGATCTCGGAGGGTAAGGTATCCGGTACAAAGTTAGACCATATACTAGTAGGTACCGTTCCACGATGTGTTGGAATCTCTATACCACTATTTATACCGTAAATTAGGAGGTCTATTGCCAATACTGTACTGCGGATTTACTCCTGAAATACCAGGTTTGACCCCCGGAATCACAGGATATGTGAAGCTATTCGCCTAGCCACTCGACTGTCAGAGAGGGTGGTAACGTTCTCATTCGGTTTGACCATCGGTCTTGCAAACCATACATGAAATTATGGCGTCCATCGCTAAAATGTATACTAATGTGTTTCTCTGAACACGGAGTTATACTCTAGATACTGCGGGTTAGCCTATCGGAAGGTAAGGCCTTCGATAAAGAGGATGTGCTCATACAAATATGTACGTAGTGTAAAGGTTCGACACTGTACTTTAATATTCATACAGTGAATTAAGCTGTCTTTTGCCAATACAGATCAGCGCATTTACACCAGGGATAAGTTATTGGCAAGGCTGTGCGACTAGCAACGAGGGTGGTACCATACTCGAACGGTTAGACACTCGATTTTGCAATTCATACATGAAAATAACGTGTCCGTCTGGTATAATTACTACTAATTTAATTCCGTGGAGAGACTACCTACGGCGGGTTAAGCTCTCGGAGGGTAAGGTATCCGGTCAAAATTTTAAATGCATAATATTAGGTAACGTTCTACAACGGTTTGGCTCTGTATTTTAATATTTATTCAGTTCATTAGGGTGTCTAATGCCTATACTGTGCATTGGATTTTTTCTCCGAATACCAGGTTTAACTCTCGGAATCACAGGATATGTGAAGCTATTGACCATAACCTGCGACTGTCAAAGAAGGTGGTAATGTTCTCGCTCGGTTTGCCACAGATTTGCCTATATATGAATAAAATAATGTGTCCGTTTGCTACAATGACTACCAATTTGAAAACGTCAAAAATAAAGAACACAGGCGCTGCATCGGGTTGGGTTCTCAGAAGGTAAGGTATTCGGTAAAAAGATTGACTTTATATAAATTGGTATTGTTCTCCGACCGTTGGATCCTCAATCTCAATATTCCTGTCGTGATTCAAGGTGTCTAGTGCCTGTACCGCACAACACATTTACACTAGTAACATCTGATTTGACTTTCGGAGTCGTAGGATAGGTGAAGCTATTGGCTTTGACTTTGGAGCTGTGTCACCCTCGATCCATTAATTCATACTTGAAGTTAAGGTGCGCGTCCCGAAATCTCTGCAAATTTGTGCATTTGAACGCGAAGTAATACTCTCGATACCGCGGGTTTGGTTCTCGGAGGGTAATGGCTTCGGTAGTACGTTTGATATTATACTAATCGGTAACGTTGGACAATGGTTAGGCTCTACACTTTTGTATTCAGCCGTGAATTGAGGTGTCCATTGTCAATAGTGTGCAGCAGAATGTGTCCCGGACTACATGGTTTGTTTGTGGGAGTAACAGAATAGGAGAAGCTATTGATTTAGCCTCTCGTCTTACAAAGAAGGTGGGATTGTTCTCGTACTGTTTGACACTCGATTTTTCTATTCATACATATAAATAAGGTGCCCCTCGGCTAACGAGTCTACTAATTTGCAGCTGTGAACAGTATGTAAGACACAGGCTACAGCGGGTTTGGTTCTCTTAAGGTAAGGTATTCAGTACGAAGACTAACGTTATACGAATAGGTAACTTTCACCGACGATTTAAGTCTTTAACTTAATATTCGTACCGTGATATAAGGTGTCTATTGCAAAACTGTTCACCGGATTTACTCCCGAAATACCTCGTTTGACTCTTGGAATCTTGGAATAGGTGAAGCTATCGACATAGCCGTTCGCCTGTCACAGAAGGTGGTATAGTTCTCGAGCGGATTGACACATTGATCTTCTAATTCGTACATGAAGTTAATGTGCTAGTCACTGAAATGGTGCCTAACTTCTCTCCCTGAACACGAAGTTATACTCTAGTTACAGCGTGTTTGCCTATCGGATTGAAAGGCCTTCTATAAAGAACATGCGTTCATACCAACATCTAACGTTCTACAATGGTTCGACAGTTCACTTTAATATTCATACAGTGAATTAAGGCGTCTTTTGCCAATACTTACAGCGCATTTACTCAAGGGGAACCTGGTTTGAATTTCGGAATCACTGGATAGGATATGCTATTGACAAGGCTGTGCGGCTAGCAAAGAAGGTGGTACCGTCCTTGAACGGTTTGACATCCAAATATTTTACTGTTTCATGAAAATGAGATGTCCGTCTGCTAAAATTGCTACTTATACGTTCCTGTGATCCCGACGCAAGACAATCACCACGACGGCTTGTGTTCTCGGAATGTAAACTATGGGTTAAAAAGAATGACTTTGTACCAAATGGTATTGTTCGCCGGCGGTTTCACTTTCAACCTCAAGATCCATGCCGCGAATTAAGGTGCCAATTGGCAATACTGTTCATCGGTATTACTCCAGCTATACCAGATTTGACACTCCGAATCACTGGACAGGTGAAGTTAGTGCTTAGTCGTTCTTCTATCGCAGAATCTGGCATCGTTATCGAATGGTTTGGTACTCGACCTCCTAATTCATACGTGAAGTTAAGATACTCGTCACTGGAATGTAAACTAATTCGTCCCACAGAACACGATGTTACACTCTCGATACAGCGGGTTAGTTTATCGGAGGGTAAGGTCTTCGGCAAAACGCTTGACTATATAGCATTTAGTAACGATCTGAAACGGTATGACGTTCAGTTTTAGCATTCAATACGCGAATTAAGGTGTTTATTGTCAATACCCTCCATCGAATTTACTCCCAGAACACCTGCATTCACTCTTGGAACCACAGGATACGTGATGATATTGCCTTAACTACGCGACTCACATAAAATGTCGTAACGATGTTGAAAGGCTTTACTCTCGATTTTCTAATTCATACATGAAATACAGGTGCATGTCACTAAAATGTATACTAATTTGCTTCTCCGGACACGAAGTTATGTTCTCGATACAACGGGATATATTCACCGAAGGTAAGGCCTTTGGTAAAAAGATTGACGGTATACCAATATGTATCGGTCTTCAACGGCTTGACACAGTACTTTGATACACATACGGTGTCTTAAGGTGTGTTTGGACAATACTGCGCAGTGGACATACTCCCGGAATAAGTGGTTTTGCTCTAGAATCACTGGACACGTGAAGCTATTCACTTAACGACACTTGTCTCGACTCTCAAAGAAGGTGGTAACGTTCTGGAGCGCTTTAACGCTCGGTCTACCATGTCATACAAGAAATTATGGTGTCCATTATTAAAATCTATACTAATCGGTTTCCCTGAACACCAAGTAATACTCTCGATAAGAGATTCATATTTTAGGCGGGAAAGGGTTTCGGTAAACGCATTAACTACTTACAAATGGGTAAAGCTTTATAACAGTATGCGGTCTGCTTTAATATTTATTCAGATAATTAAGGCGTCTATTGCCAATACTGTACGGAGCATTTACTCCCGAAAACCAGGTTTGTCTCCCGGAATCACGACATAAGTGTAGCTGTTGACTTAGCCGTTCGATCCTCATGCAAGGTGGTAATGTTCTGGATCGGATTGACCATCGATCTGCGTATTCATAGTGAAATTAAGGCCCGGTCCTTAAAATGTTTATTAATTTGATCCTCTGAACACAAAGTTATTCAAACGATACAGCGCGCAATGATCCAGGATGGTAAGGTTTGCGATAAAGGTTATGACTTTATACCAATTGATATCGATTTCAAATGGTTCGTCTCTATACTTTAGTATTGAGACAGTGAGTTAGGGTGTCCACTGCCAATTCTCTTCAACGGATTTACTCCCGGATTACCTGGTTAACGTTCTCGATCGCCTTGACCCTCGATGATGACATTTAGGTACAAAAATGTGGTGTTGGTTAGCTATCATGTCTACTAATTTGTTTCGTGCACATTAAGCTGGACACTCGATGCAGCGGCTCAGGTCCTCGGGAGGTAATGTAATTCGTAAAACGTTTGAGTTTATTCCATCTGGTAACGTTCTCAAACGGTTCCACGCTCTACATTAACATTCAATCCGTGAACTAAGGTGTCCATTGCCAATAGTGTACCGCGGATTGACTCCCGGAATATCCGATTGCACTATCGAAATATCGGATTAGGTGAAGCTACTGATTTAGCCGATTGTTCCGTACAGAAAGTGAGATCGTTCTCGAACGATTTGACTCTCGATTGTTCTTCTTTTCACGCATAAAAATGGGATATCCGTCTGTTATAATGTCTATGAATTGGTTTCCGTGAGTACTAAGCATGACACTCGCTACAGCGGGTTGCTTCTCGGAGAGTTAGGTATTCGGTACGAAGAATGACTTTAAACAAAATCATATTTTTCTCCGCGGGTTTGACTCAATACTTTATTGTTTATACTGTGAATCAAGCTGTCTATTACAAAAACTTTTCAACGGAATACCCTCGATATAGCTGGTTTGCATCTCGAAATCGCGGGATTGGATACGCTTTTGACATAGCCCATCGGCTCACAAAGATGCGGAAACGTTCTCAAAACTGTTTGACTCTGGATATTGCTATTCATATATGAAAATTACATGCCCGCCAGCTAAAGTGTGTACTATTGTGATTCCGTGAACATTCAGCACGGCACTCGCTAAAGAAGGATAGGTGTCGAACGGTACGCTTTCTGCATAGAGAATGGCTTTATACGAGTTGGTAATGATCTCCGACGGCTTGACTCTCTACTTTAATGCTCATACCATCAATTATGGGGTATGTTGCGAATACTCTTCAGTGGATTTAATGCTGGAATTCCAAGCTTGACTCTCGGTACCACGTCTAGGTGATGCTAGTGCCTCAGCCGTTCTACTCCCAAGCAAGCTGGTACCGCTCTCGATCGGTTTGACACTAGGTCTTCTAATTTATGCATGTAGTTAAGGTGCTCGTCACTGAAGAAAAGACTAATTTCTAGTTCTGAAGACGAAGTTATACTATAGATGAAGCTGGTGAGTTTCGCGTTTGTACGACTTGACTTAAAACGTTTTACTTTTTATCAATTGGTGAGGCTCTCAAACGGCTTGACTATATACTTGAATATTCATACCGTGTATTAAGGTGTCAATTGCCAATACTGCGCAGGGAATTTACTCCCGAAGCAGCTGATTGGATTCACGGAATAATAATATATGTGAAGCAATTGAATTAGCTGTACGACACCAAAAGAAGGTTCATGCGTTCTCGGACGGCTTGTCTCTCGATCTTCTTGCTCAGACATGAAATTAAGGGTCCCGTTAATAAAATGACGGCTAATTTGTTTCCCTGAACAAGTAGTTATACTCTCGATACGACCGGTTGGCTTCTCCGAAGGTAGGGCTGTCAGTAAAATGTTTGACTCTATACAAATTGGTATCGCTCTAAACCAGTTTTATGCTCTACAGTAATATTGAAGTCGTGAATTGAGGTGTCTATTGCCAAAATTATTCCGCGGATTTACTCCCGGAATTCCCGGATTGACTATCGGAGTCGAAGGATAAGTGTGGCTGTAACTCATATATGAAGCTAAGGTGCTCGTCACTGAAATGAATACTGATTTTCTTCTCAGAACCCTACGTTACATTCTCGTTGAAACCGGTGAAGTTCGCGGAAGCTAACGCCTTCTGTAAAACATTTGTCATTATACCAATTGGTGACGTTCTCAACCGGTATGTCGCTCTACTTTTATATGCAAACCGTGAACTAAGGTGTCTATTGCCGATATAGTTCAGCGTGTTTTCTCCTGGAATACCTGGTTTGACTCTCGGAGTCGCAGAATGTGTGAAGTTATTGCCGAAGGAATTCTACTCACAAAGAAGATGGGACCGTTCTCGAACGGCTTGACTGTCGTTTATTCTGTCCATACATGAAAATATGGTGTGCGTCTGCTAAAATGGCTACTCATTTGATTCCGTGAAAACTAAGATAGACACACGCTGCAGCGGGATAGGTTCGCGCGAGGTAACGTATTGGATAAAAAGGAATACTTTGTTTTAACTAATCATGTTGTCCGGCGGTTTGACTCCATGCACGAATTACATGATCGAGTGCCAAAGCTTTCGAAAACATTACCACATTCCTTTAAGTCGAACGCCTAAGACAGTAGCTTCACCAATCGTGTGACTCCGCGAGTCAAGCCATGTATTCCGGGCGTAAATACGCAAAACAGTATTTGGCAAAAGACACCTTTATTCACGCTATGAATAATAAAGCATACCGCCATATTGTTGCAGAACGTCACCTAATGCTATCGAGTCAAACTCTATGCCGAAATGTTAAGGTACCCGTCACTAAAATGTCTACTAATTTGTATCGCTGAAAACAAAGTTATACCCTCGATGCAGCGGATTATGTGCGCTGAAGGTAACGTATCACGTAAATAGCATGTCGTTATGCCCATTGGTAACGTTCTCAAACGGTGTTACATTCTAATTTAATATTCAAACCGTGAATTAAGGTGTCCACTGCCAATACCGTTCAGCGGATTTACTCAGGGAATACTTGGTTTGACTTCGCAATAGCCAGATAGCTGAAGCCATAGACTTATCCGCTCGATCCTCAAAGGAGGTGGTAACGTTCTCGAGCGGTTTGGCACTCGATCATCTTATTCATACATGAATTTAAGGCGCCCTTCACCAAAATGTATACTCACTTGTATCTCTTAACACGAAGTTTTACTCTCGACACGGCCGGTTTGCGACTCCGAAATTAGTGATGTTTGCAAAATCTTTGACTGCTTACCAATAGGTAACGTTCTACAACGGTTTGACGGTCTGCCTAAATATTCAATCCGTGAGTTAAGGCGTCGATTGCCAATACGGTTCAGCGTATTTACTCCAGCAGTACGTGGTTTGACTCTCGCAATCACAGGGTAGGTGAAGCTACTGACTTAGCAGTGGGACGCTCAAAGAAGGTGCAAAGGTTCTCGAAAGCATTGAATGTCGATGTTGGTATTCACACACAAGAATGTTGTGTCCATCAGCTAAAATGTGCACTTATTTTTTTCCGTGAACAATAAGTGAGGCAGTCGCCACAGTGTGTTTGGTTCTCGGATGGTAAAGTATTCGGTAAAAAGAATAACTTATTACGAATTGGGAATGATCGTCGTCTGTTTGACTCTCTACTTTAACATTCATACCGTGAATTACGGTGTCTATAGCCAATACTGTAGAGTGGATTTCCTCCCGGAATACCTGGTTTAACTATCGGAATAACAGGATAAGTGAAGCTATTGACTTAGATTTTCGACTCTTAAAGAAGGTGGGATCATTCTCGAACGGTTTGATTCTCGACTATTCCATTGGCACATGAGAATAACGTGTCCCTCTGCTATAACGTCTACTGATTTGTTATCGTGGGCACTAATCATGACTCTCGCTACAGCGGGTTAGGTTCTAGCAGCGTAATGTATTCGGTAAAAGGAATGCTTCTTATACGGCATTTGGAAATTTTCTTCGTCTCACTGACCTTCTACTGTAATATTCATCTCGCAAATTAAGGCGTAGATTGCGAATTCTGTACTGTGTATTCACTCCCGGAGTACCTGGCATGACTCTCGGAATCACAGGCTGGGTGAAGCTGCTGACTCAGACGTTCGACTCTCAAAGAAGGAGGACATGTCTTCGATCGGTTTGTCAACCGATCGTCTAATTCGTCAATGAAATTACGGTGCCCGTCACTAAAATGTAGACTAACTTCTTTCCCTTAACACGAATTTGTACTAACGATACTGCGGCTTATGTTCTCGGAAGGTGAGATATGCGATGAGATGTATGACGTTATGCCAATTGGTAACGTTCCCAAACGGTTTGTTTCTGTACTTTAATATCCATACGGTGAATTATGGCAAATAGTGCACAGCAGATTTACTCCGGGAATACCTGGTTTGACAATGTCTTAGCTGTTCGACTCTCAAAGAAGGTGGGATCGTTCACGATGTTTTGACTCTCGATTATTCCATTCGGAAATGAAAATAATGTGTGTTTCTTCTATGATGTACACTAATTTGTTTCCGCGAGCACTAAGCATGGCACTCGCTACAGCGGGTTAGGATCCTGGAAGGTAGAATATCCGGTAAAGAGATTGACTTCATACCATTTGGTAATGTTCTCCAACGGTTCGGCTCTTTAATTTAATATTCATACCGTGAATTAAGGACTCTGTTGTCAATACTGCTCAGCGGACTTATTTGTGATATACCAGATTTGACTGTCGGAATCACAAGAAATGTGAAGCTATTGACTCAGCCGTTCGACTCACAAACATGGTGGGAACGTTTTCGGACGGTTTGACACTTGATTTTCCAATTCCTACGAAAAATATGGTGAACGTCTGCTAACGTGTCTACTACTTCGATCCTGTGATCGTGAAGCAAAACAATCGCTACGGCGGCTTCATTTCTCGGAATGCATGGTATAGGTTAATATGAATGATTTTATAGCAACTGGTAATATACCCACAGCGGTTCTCGGAATCACAGGATAAGTGAAGCCATTCACTTAGTCGCTCGGCCCTGAAAGAATGTGCTGATGTTCTTAAATCGTTTGACCCTCGACCTTCTAAAACATACAGGAAATTAATTTGCCTGTCGCTGAAATGGATACTACTTTGCTTCGCGGAACACGAAGTTATACTCTGTATACGACACGATATCTCCTTGGAAGGTAAAGCCTTCGGCTGAAAATTTCATTCCAAACAAATTCGTAACGTTCTACGACGGTTAACTTGAGACATTAATATTTATACCGTAATATAGTGTGTATGATGCCAATACTGCACAGCAGATTAAATCCCGGAATACCTTGTTTGACTCTCGTAATCACAGGATAGGTGATGCTACTGGTTTAGCTGCGCGACTCTAAACAACGGTGGTAACGTTATCGATTAGTTTGGCCCAAGATTTTATAATTCAAACATGAAATTATAGAGCACGAAACTGAAATTGTTGCCAATTTTCATCTCTGGACACAAAGTAATACTCTCGATACAGCGGGTTAGTTTCTCGGAAGGGATGATCGTCGGTAAAATGTTTGATTCTATTCTATTACGTAACATTCATCAACGGTCTGACTCAGTACTTTGATATTCATACCCGGAATTACGGTCCCTATTGGCAATTCCCCTCAGCGGATATAATCCCGGTATAGCTGGTTTGATCATCGGAATCACAGGTTTGTTGGAGCTATTGAATTATCCGTTCGACTGTTAAAGAGTTTGGTAACCTTCTCGATTGATTTGACAATCGACCTTCGAATTAATCCATGAAATTAAGGTGCCCGTCACTAAAATGTTCACTAACTTTTTCCTGCGATTACGATGTCATACCGTCGATATAGCGGGTTAGGCTTTCGGAGTGTAGTGTCTTCAGTAAAGCGTTTGACTGTGTACCAGTGGTAACGCTCTCATACGGATTGACGATCTACTATAATATTCAAAACGAGAATAAAGGTATCTAATGCCAATACACTTCAGCGGATGAAAACTCGGAATCCCTGGTTTGACTTTCAGAATCATAGGATACGTGAGGCTATTGATATAGCTGTTCGACTGTCAAGGAAGGTTGTAACGTACGCGAACGGTTTAACCCTCGATCTTCGAAATCATACATAATATTAAGGTGCGCGACACGAGGATGTATACTACTTTGTTTCTCTCATCGCGAAGTTATACTTTCGATGCAACGGGTGAAGATCTCGGAGGGTAGGCCTTCGTTGAAATGTTTGACCCTACACCAATTGGCGTCGATCTACAACGGGTGCACTCCGTATATTAATATTCGAACCGCACATTGCGGTGTCTATTGCCAATACCCTTCATCGCGCTTACTCTCGGTTTTCCCGTGCTGACTCTCGAAATCACGGGATACGTGAAACTACTGACTTAGCCGTTCGTATCTCACAGAAGGAGGTAACGTTCTCGAACGGGTTGAAACTCGATCTTTCAATTCATGCATGAAGTTAAAGTGTCGTCACTGAAATGAGAACAAATTTATTTCTCTGAACACGAAGTAATACTCTCTAGAGGAGAGCGGGTTATTTTTCCGGTGGGTATGGCCTTCGGTAAAGCGTTTGACTTCATATCATTGGTAAGCTTTCTCAAACGGATTGAACCCCGACATTAATATACAAATCGTGAATTAAGGAGTCCATTGACAATACTGCACAGCGCATGTTCTCCCGGAATACCTGGCCAGACGCTTGGTACCGCATGATAGTTGTAGCTACTGATTAAGCCACTCGACACTCGAAGAAGGTGACAACGTTCTCGCAAGGATTGACCTTCGATCCTCTGATTTATACATGAAGATACGATCCCAGTCACTAAAATGCTTACTAATATGATCCTCCTAATACTATGTTATTCTCACAATGAAGCTGGTGTGGTTCGCCGACGTTAAGGCATCCTGTGAAAAGTTTGACCTTATATCAATTAGTAACGTTCTTTAACGGTTTGACGGATTATTTTAATAGTCAATTCGTGAATTAAGGTGTCGGTTGCCAAAACGGTTTAAAGTATTTACACCCGGAACTCATGGCTTGACTATCGGAGTCACAGGATAGGAGAAGCAATTGACATAGCCGTTTGAATCTCAAAGAGTGTGGTCACGTTCTCAAAGTGTTTTACACTCGATCATCATATTCATAGACGAAGAATAAATGCGCGTAACTGAAATGAATAACAACTTCTTTCTCTGAAGAAGAAGTTATATTCTCGCTGACGCGGATGATGTTCGCGGATGGTAGCGCCTTCGCTACAACGTTTGACATTATGACAACTGGTAACGTTATCAAACGGCGTGATGCTGTATTTTAATATTCAACCCGTGATCTGATGTCTCTATTGCTAATACTGTTCTGCAGATATAATACCGGTATAGCTGGTTTGACCCTCGAAATCATGGGATAGGTGACGCTGCAGACTTAGCCGATCGACTCTCATAGAAGGTGGTAGCGCCCTCGAACGGTTTGCCGGTCGATCTCCTAATTCATACTTCAAGTTAAGGTACCCGTCACTAAAATCTCTGCAAATTTGTTTCTCTGGAAACGAAGTTATTCTGTCGTTACGGCGGGTTAGGTTCTAGGAAGATATCGAATGCGGTATAAGGAATGACTCTACACCAATTGGTAATGTTCTCTGACGGATTGACATTCTACTGTAGTATTCATACCGTGAGTAAAGGTGTCTATTGCCGCTACTCTCCAGCGCACTTACTCCTGGAATACCTGGCTTTGCGTCTCGAAATCACAGGAAAGGTGATGCTGTTGACTTGTCCGTCCGACTCTCAAAGGGTGTGGTAACATTCTCAAACGGTTTGACGTTCTACTTCAATAATAAAACCGTGAATAAAGGTGTTCATTGTCAATTCGGTATAGCGGATTTACTCGCGGAATATTTGGTTGGATTCTCAGAATTACAGGACCGGTGAAGCTACAAACTCAGCCGTTCGGCTCTCAAAGAAGGTGGGATCGCTCTTGAACGATTTGACCCTAGATTTCGTTATTCCTACATGAAGAAAAGCTTTGCGTCATCTAAAAAGTCTACTAATCAGTTTCTGTGAGCACTTAGCATGATACTCGATGCTGCAGGTTAGGTTCTAGGACGGTAAGGTGTATGTGCAAAAGGTTTGACTTAATACCAACGGGCGATATTCTGCAACGGGTTGATTTTCTGCCAGGCGTGATTCTCGGAATCTCGAGTATGGGGGAAGCTATTTTCTTAGGTGTGCGAGTGTCAAATAAGTTTCTAACGTTTTGTAACGACTTGACTCTCCACCT
>NW_027471670.1:0-22008 GCF_051020765.1 Lasioglossum baleicum
AGAGTAGGGAGACAATCCGTTCGATTACGTTTCCAATTGGTATACAGTAAAACGTTTTACCGAAGACCTTACTTTCCGCGTATGTAGCTCGCTGTATCGAGAGAGTAACCTCGTGTTCAAAGATACAGATTGATACACATTTTAGTGCGGGGCACCTTAATTTCATGAATTAATATGATGAACTTGGTCCAGCCGCTGGAGATGGTTACGACCTTTCTTGAGTTTCGCACAGAGCTAAGTTAATAGCTTCACCTATCCTGTGATACCGAGAGTCACAAAAGATACCCTGGTGATAAGCCGCAGTAGGCACCATAATTCACGGTATGAATATTGAAGTACAAAGTCCAACCGTCGCAGAAGAGTACCAATTCGTATAAAGTCATTCTTTTTACCGAATTCAGTATCGTACGTCAACATATCATGCTTTAGCGAGTGCCGTGCTTAATGTTCACGGAAACAGATCACTACACATTTTTGCTGTCGAACATGTTATTCTCACGTATGAATAGCAAAACCACAGTCAAATCGTTTCAGAACGTTCCCCACTTCTTTGTGGGTCGAACGGCTATGTCAATATCTTCACGTGCCCTGTGGTTCCGAGAGTCAAGCCAGATACTCTGGGAGTAAATCCGCTTAACAGTATAGACATTAAAAACCCTACTTCCCGGTATAAATACTTATGTACAGTGTCACACAGTTTTGCAACGTTACGTATTGGTATAGAGTCATACATTCTAGTGATGGCATTGTGTCGCGTCGCGATCGACTCTCGTTAGTCCGACGGGTTGCAAATCCGTCTCGCAACTACGATACGCGTTGCCCGCCAAATTTATATTGAGAAACTGTTTCAATTGTCTTCGACGGTTCGGAGACTAGTAGGTACGCGGAATCGACTCGTAGTACCGTTACTGCATTAATAACGTGCGTACCGACATACTGACACGTACTGAACGAATACTGATACTGATACTGATGATTACTCGCGCACTGAGTCCACGTAGACTCGATTTACAATGACTGAGTAATGTGTCCTCGTAGACTCGGCTCGTAATGTATGCACACTTCCCTCGTTGACACGACTTATCTTGTATACACTCTGTGGCTTCTCCGATATCGGCAGCCCTTTTGTACCTTCTCCACGATTCTCTAAGATACGTCTGGGAAAACCATGGAGTGGGCAAAACAGGGGGTGGCTTCCCCTTGACCGGCAGGTGGGATTTGCTGAAGGGAGAAAAGTCCTTCCGCGTGAGACGGTGGTGGAGCGAACCCCTCTTCTTCAAGGTGAATGCCGGAGTTATTAATCACCCGAGCGAGGTGATCGGAAATGTTTCTGTTTATGAGGCCAACCGATATTTATGGCCCCGCGCCAGGACCTGGGTGCGTCGGCCAGGGTAGCGCAAGTGGTCCTAACTCTGACCCATAGTCAGCCAAGCTCTCGGTGCCAAAGCCTACTTTCCCTAAAGTAGGGTATCCAACTACGTGCCTTCCTTAGCAATTAAACAACAGGATCTTTTCATACTAGGAAAGTCCAGGAAATACCGCGACCGATTGGTATGTGGCACTAAAAGCTCGGCTGATGGAAAACAGCAACGGTGTTTTCCAGGTAGGTTCGTTCCACGACGGAACACATTAGCTACCGAGAAGCTGACTCGCAGCATCGAGTGCATAACATCGCCTTCAGGGAGTCAAAGTATTATACACCTTTGTGTCGTGCACCTTACATTCACGTATGAATTATTGGATCGAGAGTCAAACCGTTGGCGAACGTTACCACGATTCCTGAGAGTCAGACAGCTATGTCAATAGCTTCACCTATTCTACGAATCCGAGAGTCATACCAGGTATTCCGGTAGTAAATATACTGAACAATATTGACAAGAGACACCGTATTTCACGGTTTGAAAATTAAAAGTATAGTGTCAACGGTGTTTAGAACCGTACCTATTGGTATAGTGGCTAATATTATACCGACGGCTTTACCTTCCGCTTTACCTTCAGCGAAAGAAATTAGTCTTCATTTCAGTCACGTGCACCTTAACTTCATGTATGAATTAGAAGATCGATGGTCAAACCGCTCGAGATCGTTGCCAGAACGTTGTAGAACGTTATCAAATTGTATAGAGTCAAATTTTTTATCGATGGCCTTGTCTTCCGAAATGACCACCTCTCTGCAGCGAGTGCCATGCTTAGTGTTCATGGAAATATACAAGCAGACATTTTAGAGACGGACACCTTAATTTCATGCATGATATGTAATATTCAGGGTCAAACCAATGGGGAACATTAGCACCTTCAATGGGAGTCGAACGGCTGTCAATAGCATGACCTATCTGTGATTCCGAGAATCAAACCATGTATTCTGGGAGAGAATCCGCTTTAAATAAATGGCATTAATGCCCTAATTCCCGGAACAAGTGTTAAAGTGCTGGGTCACACAGTTCTACATCGTTACCTATTGGTATAGAATCTACATTTTCACCGAAGGCCGTACCTTCTGAGAAGCAAACCCGCTGTATCGAGGGTATGACTTCGTTGTCAGAGAAGCAAAATAATATAAACGGGCAAGTTAATTTCATGTATGATTTAGGAGACCGAGGATCATTCCTTTCGAAGACGTTACCGCCTTATTTGATATTCGCACGGCTAAGTCTGTACCGTCACCTATCCTGTGATTCCTAGAACCAGCCCGGGAAAACCGAGGGTAACCTCGCTGAAGAGTATTAGCAATAGACACCTTATTCATGGATTCAACATTAAAACCAGGCCGTCAGGCTGTTGTAGAACATTACCTATATGTGTAATTTAAAAGATCTTGCAGAATATCTTACCCTCCGAAAACTGACTCGTTGCATCGGGAGTAATACACCGTGTTCATACGTACAATCTGGTATACATTTACTGACGTGCACCTTATGCTCGTGCATGAATTAGAAGATCGATGGTCAGACCGTTCGAGAACGTTAGCACACCCTTTGAGGGTTGACCGGCCAAGTCAATAGCCTCAACTGTCCAGTAATTCCGAGATTCAAACGAGGAATTCCTGGAGTCAGTCCGCTCAACGGTATTAGCAATAGTATTGGCAATGTTCAGAGTCAAACCGTTGTAGAAGGTTGCCTATTGTTTGGGATCCAAACTTAATACCTGGGACCTTACTTTCCGCGAACCTCACCCGCTGTATCGAAAGTATTACTACGTGTTCAGGGAAACAAATTAGTATACATCCTAGTTTCGCACAAATTAATTTCAGGTATGAGTAAGAAGATAGAGGGTCCAAACAGTTCGAGAACGTTACCTCCCTCTTTGATATTCGAAAGGCTATGTCAATAGCTTCACCTGTCCTGTGATTCCGAGAGTCATACCTGTAATTACGGGAGTAAATGCGCAGTACAGTATTCGCAATAGATACCCTAGGTCATGGTTAGAATATTAAAGTACAGAGTATAACGTTCGTAGACCGCTAAATATTGGTATAATGATAAAAGTTTTACAGAAAACCATACCCTCCGTGAAGGCAAACCCCATGCGTGCAGAGTATTACTTCGTACTCAGAGATACAAATTAATATTCCCTGCAGTGAAGGGACCCTAATTTCATGTGTGAATGAGAAGGTCGAGGGTGAAACCGTTCGTGAACGTTACCACCTTGCATGTGAAACCGCAAATATAACAATAGCTTCACCTAACCTGCGATTCCGAGAGTCAGAACAGGTTTTCCAGGAGTAAATCCACTGACCGGTTTTTGCAATAGACACCTTAATTTACGGTTTGAAGATTAAAGTATTGTGTCAAACCGTTTAAGAGCGTTACCAATTGGTATAACGACAAACGTTCTACCGGAGACATTACCCTGAGAGAACCTAACTCGCTGTAGCCACTGTCATAGTTGTCATTCACGGAAACAACAATTTAGTAGACATTATAGCAGAAGCACACCTTATTTTCCTGTATGAACAGAATTATTGAGTGTCAAACTGTTTGAGGACGATCCCATCTTCTTTGATAGTCGAATGGCTAAGTCAATAACTTCACCTATCCTGTTATTCCGATAGTCAAACCAGATATTCCGAGAGTCAGTCCGCTGTATACTATTGGCAACGGGCACTTTAGTTCACGGTTTTAATTTTAAACTACAGAGTCAATCATTTGTAGAACGTTACATATTGGTATAATGTCAAAAGTTTTACCGAAAACCTTACCCTCCGAGAACGTAACCCGATGTATGCAGAATATTACGTCGTATTAAGAGCTACAATTTTGTATACGATGCAGTGAAGGGCTCCGTAATTTCAAGTATGAATGACAAGATCGAGAGGAGAACCGTTCCTGGACGTTAGCACATTCTTTGTGGAATCGCACATATAACACAGTTTCTTCACCGATTCTGTGGTTCGGAGAGCCCAACCAAGTATTCCGGAAGTCAATCCGCTCTACACTATTGGCAATGGATGCCTTAATCACAGTATGAATATCAAAGTAGAGCGTCAAGCGTTTGAGAACGTTAGTAATTGGCACAAGATCATATGGCTCACCGGATACTTTGCTATTCCCAGATCATAACGTGCTGTATCGTGAGTATAGATTTGTGATCTGAGAAGCAAAGTAGTATATGTTTTCGTGTGACGTACCTTATGTGCACATATGAGTGCGATGATCGGCAGTTAATTCATTCGATAACGTTACCACCTTTTTGGAGAGTCGCATAGCTAAGGAATACCATCACGTATCCCTTGATTCCGAGAGTCACACCGGTCGTTCCGGCAGTAAATGCGCTCCACAGAATTGGCAATAATCACGTCAATAACGGTTCGAATATTGCTGCAGGCCGTCAAGCCGTTGTCACCTGCTGCGTCGAGGGTACGAGATCGTGTGAGAGATAGAAATTAGTACTCATTTCTGTGACCTGACTTCATATATGAATTAGGAGATCGAGGGTGCAACAGTTCAAGAACGTTACCGCAGTCTTTGAGACTCGAACGAGTATGCCATTAGCTATACCAAACCTGTAATTCCGAGGGTCAGACATCGTATTCCACGAGTAAAGATGCTGAACAGAATAGGAAACAGACGCCTCAATTCTCGATTTGAATATTAAAGCAGACCCTCAAGCCGTTGTTCACCATTACCCATTCGTTTAGGGTCAAACTTTTTACAGAATGCCTTACCCTCCGAAAGACTAACCTGCTGTATCAAGAGTATAACACCGTTTTCACAGATGCAAGCTAGCATAAATTTTAGTGACGCGCACCAGAATTTCACGAATGAAATAGTAGATCGAGGGTCAATCCGTTCGAGAACGGCACGACCTTATGTGAGATATGAACGGCTATGTAAATAGCTTCGCCTATCCCGTGATTCCGAGAGTCAATCCATGTATTCCGCTACATATCCCGCAGTACACTATTGGAATTAGACACCCTATATCACGCTGTAGATATTAAAGTGAAGAGCTGAACCATTGTAGAATGTTACCTATTGCTATACAGTCAGGATTTTTTCCGAAGGCCTTACCTTCCGAGAATGTAATGCGCTGTATCTAGAGTATAATTCCGTGTTCAGCGAAAGATACTAATATTCATTTCAGTGACGTGCACCGTAACTTCAGGTTCGGCTAAGGAGATCCAGTATCAAGTCATTCCAGAATGTAACCACTTCCCCTGATAGTCTAACGGCTTACTGAATAGCTTCACACATCTTGTGATTCTGAGAGCGAAACCACTTAATGCGGGAGTAAATCCATTATACAGAGTTAGCAATTGATATCTTAACTCACGGTTCAAATAACAAAAAACATAGTCAATCTGTTGTTGGACGTCACCTAATGGTATGCAGTCAAACCTTTTGCCGTAGGCCTTGCCCTCCAAAAGCCTAACCCGCTGTGTGCAGTGCCATTGTTAGTGTACTCGGAATCAAATTAGTAC
The DNA here is from genome assembly GCF_051020765.1 of Lasioglossum baleicum. Taxonomy (NCBI): domain Eukaryota; kingdom Metazoa; phylum Arthropoda; class Insecta; order Hymenoptera; family Halictidae; genus Lasioglossum; species Lasioglossum baleicum. Next base: position 5,918 of record NW_027471670.1, read on the forward strand.
ACACTTTTGCAGACGCACATCTTTTTCCCTTATATGAAGAGCAAAATCGAGAGCCAGACCGTCCGAGAACGGTGCCACCTTCCCTGAGAGTCGAACGGCCTACTCAATAGCCTCACCAATCATGTGATTCCGAAAGACAAACCAGGAATGCCGGGTTTAAATCCGCGTAACAATTTAGGCCGTAGACACCTTAATTGACGGTAGGAATATTAAAGTAGTGCGTTAAACCTCTTGCGAACGTTACCAGTTTGTATAAAGTCAAACGATGATCCGAAGACTTTGCCATACGAGAAACTAACCCGCTGCATCGAGAGTATAACTTCGAGTACAGGGAAACAGATTATACTAAATCTTAGTGACAGGCACCATAATTTCATGTATTATATAGAAGACCTAGGGTCAATATCGTTAGAGAATGATACCACCTTCTTAGCGAGTCGATGGGCAAAGTCAATAGCTTCAACCATACAGTGATTCCGAGAGTCGAACTAGGTGCTCCGGGAGTAAATCCATAATGCAGTATTTGCGATAAACACCCTGATTCCAAATATAAGTATTAAAGTGCAGAGTCAAGCCGTTGTAGAGCGTTACGAATTGACATGAAGGCAAACCCTTTACAGAAAGCCATACCATCCTAGAACCCAACCCGCTGTAGCGATTGGTCTGCTTAGAGTTCACCGGAAGATATTAGTAGAGGGACACCTTATTTTCAAGTATAATTATGACGATTGATGGACACACCGAGCGAAAACACTACCTCTTTCTTCGACAGTCCTACTGCTAAATCAATAGATACACCCATCCTGTGTTTCCGAGCGTCAGACCACGTATTCCGGGAGTGAATTCACAGAGCAGTATTAGCAATGGACACGTTAATTCACGGTACGAATATTAATGTGAAGTGTCAAATCTTTGTCGAACGTTACCTATTTGTATAGTGTCGAACATTTTTCAGAAGACCTAACCATCCGATATCCTTTGCTGCTGTATCGATAGTATAAATTCATGTTGAGGGAAACAACCTATTATTCCTTTTAGTGACGGGCACGTCGATTTAATGTGTGACTAAGAAGATTGATAGGCATACTGTTCCATAACGGTACTTTCTGTCTGCTTCGCACAGTTAAGTCATTAGCATCACCTATCCTGTGATTCCGAGATTCGAACCGGGTGTACGGGGATTGAATCCGTTGTTTAGTATAGGCAATGGACACCTTAATTTAAGTTATGTATATCATAGTAGGGAGTCGAACTGTTGGAGACCATTACTAATTGGTATAAAGTCCTTCTTTTTACAGAATACATTATCTTCCTAGAAAACATCTCACATTAACGAGTGACACGCTTAGTGCTCACAGAAACAAATTTGTAGACATTTTAGCAGACAGATGACGTATTTTCATATAGGAATAGAAAAATCGGGAGTCAAACCGTTCGAGAAAGTTCCCACCTTCTTTGGAGTCGTACAACTAAGTCAATAACTTCATGTATCCAGCATTTCCGAGAGTCAATTCAGTCGGAGCGAATCCGCGGAGCAGTACTAGCATTAGAAACCTTATTTCACGGTTTGAATATTAAAGCAGACCGTCAAACCATTGCCGAACGTTACCTATTGGTATAGAGTTAAACACTTTGCATATAGCCTTACCTTCGGAGAAGGTAACCTGCCGCTTCGAGAGTATATCTTCGTGATCAGTGAAGCAAACTAGTAAACATTTTAGTGACGGGTACCTTAATTTCATCATGGACAAGAAGATCGAGGGTCTAACCGTTTAAGTAATTTGCCACCCACTTTGACAGTCGCACAGCTGAGTCACTAGCTTCATTTACTCCGTGATTCCTGGATTCAAACCACGTACTCCAGGACTAAGTTCGCTTAAGGGTATATTTAACAGACACCTTAATTGACGTACTGAAAACTAAGGTGGGAATTGACACAGTTGGAAAACAATATCAAATGGTATAAGGTCACTCTATATATCGAATACCATGCCTTCCGAGAACTAACCCCGCTGTAGGGAGTGTCTTGCTTACTGTTCACGCCAAATCAAATCAGTAGACATTTTGACAGAGGGACAACAAGTTTTCATGTTTGAGTAGCCAAATCCAGAGACAATCCGTCGGAGAACGTAAACACCATTCTTGAGAGTCGCACAGCTAAGCCAATTGCTTCACTTATCCTGTGATACCAAGAGAAGAACCAGATATTCCGGCATTAAATCCGCAGTACAGTATTGGCCATAGTCACCCTAGTTCTCGATGTAGATATTAACGTACATAGTCTAACCATTGTAGAATGTTACTTGTTGGTATAGTGTCTAACATTTCACCGAGGGCCTCACCTTCGGAGTCCCAGAAACGCGGTATCGGGAGAATAACTTCGCGGCCAGAGAAACATGTTATTATACATTTTAGTGGTGGGCACCTTAGCTTCATTAATGAATTAGAAGGCCGCGAGGAAAACTCTTCCAGAACGTTACCACCTCCTTCGGGTGTCTCGCAGATACGCATATAGCATCACCTATCGTGCAATTGCCGGAGACAGACGGGATATTCCGCGACATATTCCGCGGTACATTATTAGAATTGGACACGCTATTTCTCTACATAAATATTAAAGAACAGAGATAAACCATTGAACAACGCTATTTATTGCTATAGAGTAAAACATTTGGTCAATCGGAGGCCATACCTTGCGAGAATCTGTCTCGCTGTATCGAGGGAATAACTTCGTGTCCAATATGCCAAATTAGTATATACTTTAGTGACGTTCACCTTATCCTCGTGTGTGAGTTAGATGATCGATGTCAGACCGTTCGGGAACGTTACCACGTTCTGTGAGAATAGAACGGCTACACCAATAGCTTCACCTGTCCAATGATTCCGAGAGTGAAACCTGGTATTCCAGGAATAAGTCCGCTGAGCAGTATTGGCATAAGACGCCCTATTTCACGGTATAAATATTAAAGTGCAGAATCAAACCGTTCTTGAATCGTTCTAACAGTCGAACCTCTTACCGAAGGCCATACTTTCCGAGACAATAACCAGCTGTATCGAGAGTATTACTTTTTCGTTCAGGGTAGAAAGTTCATATACCCTTTACTTACGGGCACATAATTTATGTATGATTTAGATGGTCGAGGGTCAATCCGTTCGCGAACATTACCACCATCCTGGAGAGACGAGTGGGTAACTCAATAGCATCACATACGCTTTGCTTCCGAGAGTCAACCCTGGGATACCGAGAGCAATTCCGCTGATCTGTATTAGCAATACACTTAATTCACGGTGTCAATACTAACGTACAGGGTCAAACCGTTGTGGATCGTTACCTAGTGGTATAGGGCCAAACTATTTACCGGAAGCCTTACCTTCCGACAAGCTAACCCCCACGATGCGGAGTATAACTTCGTGTCCAGAGAAGCAGGATAGTATAAATATTAGCGACGGGCAGCATAAAATCGTGTACTCTTTAGATGGTCGAGGGTCAATCCGGTACAGAACGATACCGCCTTTGTTGGAAGTCGATCGGCAAACTTAATAGCTTCACCGATTCTGTGGCTCCTAGAGGCAAACTAGGTACTCCGGCAGTAAGTACACTGACAGTATTGGCAATATACGCCTTAATTCAAGGTTTGAGAATTAAAGCTAGCAATCATGCCGTTGTAGGACATTATCAATTCGTGTAGGGTTAGACTTCAAACAGAATGCTCTACGCCCCGAAAAACTGACCAGCTGTGTCGAGAGTATAGCACCGTGTACCGAGGTTTGAAAACGTATACATTTTATTGACGAGCGCTTTAATTTCATGCATGTATTAAAAGATCGAGGGTGAAAACCTTCGAGAACGTTACCTCCTGTGAGAGACGAACGGCTATGTCATTAGTTTCACATATCCTGCGATTCCGAGAATCAAAGCAGGTATTCCGGGAGTAAATACGCTAAACAGTTTTGGCAATAGACACCTTTATTCACGCCATGAATAATGAAGCAGACCGTCATACCGTTGTAGAACGTTACCTGACGCTATAGAGTCAAACTCTATCCCGAAATGTTAAGGTGCCAGTCACTAAAATGTCTACTAATTTGTATCTCAGATCACGCATTTATCCCCTTGACACAGCGGATTATGTTCTCTGATCGTAAGGTATCAGGTAAATAGAATGTGCTTGTGCCAATTGGTAACGATCTCAAAGGGTGTTAAGTTCGAATTTAATAATCATACCGTGGAGTAAGGTGTCTATTGTTGAAACCGTTCAGCGGATTTGCTCCTGGAATACACGGTTTGATTCTCGGCATCACAGGATAGGTGGAGCCATTGACTTATACGTTCGGCTCTCAAAGAGGGAGTACGGTTTGAACATCGAACTTCGATTGCATTCCTGGAATTAAGGTGCCCGCCACTGGAATTAATGGTAATTTGTCCCACTGAAAACGGTGATTTACTCATGGTACAGCGGGTTACATTCACGGTAGGTAAGGCTTTCGGTAAAAGGTTTGACTCGATACAAATTGGTAGCGTTCTCAACAAGTTTGGCGCTCTACTTTAATATGCAAAGCGTTAATAATGTTGTCTATTCCCAATAATGTTCAACGAATTGACTCTCGGAAAATCTGGTTTGACTATCGGAATCACAGTACAGGTGGAGCAATTGAATCAGCCGTTCGACTCACAAAAGAGATGGTAACGTTCTCGAACGGTTTGACTCTCCAGTTTGCTGATTATACAGGAAAATATCGTGTCCGCCTGCTAAAAATTCCACTAATTGCTTTCCGTCGACATTAAGGAAGCCACCCGCTTCAGCGGGAAGTAGGTTCGCCTAAGGTTATGCATTCGGTAAAAGGAATGACTTAATACGAACTGGTACTGTTCTCCGACGGTTTGACTATCAACCTTACTATTCAAACCGTGAATTATGGTGTCGATTACCAATAGTGTACAGGGGACTGACTCCCGGATCATCTGTCTTAACCCTCTGATTCCCAGGATAGGTCAATCTGATAACATAGCCGCTCTACTCTCAAAGAATGTGGTAACGTTCCCGAACAGTTTCACATTCGATCATCTTATTCGTACACGAAATTAAGGCGCCCATCACGAAAATGTAAGCCCATTCGATCCTTTGAACACCCCTGCTATACTCTCGATACAGCGTGTTAGCTCCTCTGATGGTAAGTTCTTCTGTTACGTAGTTTCACTCTGTAAAAATACGTATCTATCTACAACAGTTTGGCTCTGTCATTTGATATTCATTCTTTGAATTAAAGTGTCTATTGCCAATAATATGCAGGACAACAGCTCCCAAGAAATGTGGAAACGATCTCGTACGGTTTGCCCTCGATATTCCTATATAAGCACAAATATAGTGTGTCCACCTGCTAAAATGTATACTAGTTTGATCATGTGAAAACTAAGGAACACAATGATTGCAGCATGTTGGGTTATCGGAAGGAAAGGTATTGGCTAAAAAGAATTACATTATACAAATTGGTATTGGTCTTCCACGGCTTGACTATCTACTTTAATATTCATACCATGAATTATGACGACTATTGCAAGACTGTACAGCCGCTTGTATGCCGGAATACCTTGTGTGACTCTCGGTATTGCAGGTTAAGTGAAGCTATTGGCTTACCTCTGTGCGACCAACAAGGAAGGAGGAGACTTGCGCCGACGGTATGGCTCTCGATCATTTTGTTGATACATGAAACTAAGGTGCACCACACTGAAATGTGTCCTTACTTGTATGTCTGAACACGATGTTACACTATGTTTACAGCCAGTTACGTTCGCGGAAAGTAGGGCCTTCGGCAAAACGTAATGCTGCATTCCAATATGTAACGTCCTACAAAGGTTTGAATATGCACTTTAATACCTGAACCGTAAAATAGGGTGCATAAAGCCAATATTGTACAGTGGATCTACTCCAGACATATCTGGCTTGACTCACGGAATCAATCATAGGTGAAACTAATGTCTTATCCGTTCGATTTTAAGGAACGTGGTAACGTTTCCGAATGATTTGACACTCGATCGTGTAATTCATACATGGAGTCAAAACGCCGGACAACAGTATCAATTAAAATGAAGTAATTCCTTTCAGCCAGTACCTTCTCTTCCGAGAACCTATCCTGCTGCAGCGTGTGTCTATATTAGTTTTCACGGAAACAAATGAGTAGACATTTCAGCAGACGGAAAACTCAGTTTCACGTATGAATAGCAAAATCGTGAGTCAAGCTGTTCGAGAACGTTGGCATCTTTTTTGAGAATGGTACTGCTAGGTCGATAGGTTTACAGACCTTCTTATTCCGAGGGTCAGACCAGGTATGCCTGGAATAAATACGCTGAAATATATTGGCAATAGACACCTGAATTCACGGTACGAATATTAAAGTACAGTATCAAATGGCTTTAGTTCGATACCAATTGGTATAGAGCCAAACATTCTGCAGAAGGCCTTACCTTCGGAGAACCTGTCCCGCTGTACGTAGAGTCTTCCTCTACACAAAAACAAATTATTATACAATTTAGTGACGGGAAACTTAATGTCATGTATTAATTAGAAGATAGAGTGTCAAACCTCTCGAGAACGTTGCCACCTTCTGTGAGAGCGAACGGCTAAGTAAATAACATCACATATACTGTGGTTTTGAATGTCAAACCAGATATTCCGCGAGTAAACGAACAGTACAGTATTGGCAATAGACACCTTAATTCACGGTTTGCATAAAAAGGTAATGCATAAAACCGTTTGATAGCATTGCCTATTGCTATAAGGCCAAACACTTTACCGATGGCTTTATCGTCCGAGAAGCTAACCCGCCGTATCGTGTCTATAGCTACGTGTTTAGGGCATCACATTAGTATACAATTCAGTGACGGGCACCTTAGCTTCATGTTCGAATTAGATGATCGAGGGTCAAACCGCTCGAGAACGTGGCCACCTTCTGTGAGAGGCGAACGGGTAAGTAATTAACTTCACATATACTGTGATTTCGAAAGTCAAACCAGATATTCCGCGAGTAAATGAGCAGTGCAGTATTGGCAATAGACACCGTAATTCACGGTATGAATATTAAAGTGGAGTGTCAAACCGTTGGAGATTGTTAACAATTGGTGCGACGTCATACTCCATACCGGATACCCTACCTTCCGAGAACTTAATCCGCTGCAGCGAATATCATGCTTAGCGCTCATGGAAACAGATTAATAGACATTATAGCAGGAGCACAAATTATTTTCATGTATGAACGGAATAATCGAGACAACCCCTTCTAGAACGATCCCACCATCTTTGAGAGTCGAACGGCTAAGTCAATAGCTACACCTATCCTGTAATTCCGATAGTAAAACCAGGTATTCCGGGAGTCAATACCCTGAACAGTATTGACAATGGACACCGTAATTCACGGTGTGAAAGTTAACGACAGCGTTAACAATTCTGAGATCGTTATCAATTGGTATAAAGTCAAGCTTCTGACTGAAGGCCATACCCCCCCCCCCAAAGTCTAATCCCCTGTATCGGGAGTATAACACCGTGTTCTGTGGAACGTATTGCCATACATTATACAGACGGGCACCACAACTTCATGTAGGAATTAAAAGGTCGAGTGACAAACCGTTCGAGAACGATACCTTCCTTGATAGGTGAACGAGTAAAGCAATAGCCTCACGTATCAAGTGATTCCGGGAGTCAAATCAATTAATCTGGGAGTAAATACGCCGATGAGTTTTCGCAATATATACCTTAATTCACGTATTAAATATTTAAGTACAGACTCAAACCGTTGTAGAACTGTACGCATTGCTATAGAGTCAAACTTTGCACAGAAGACCTTACCATCGATAAGTTGAACTGCTGTATCGGGAGCATCTCTTCGTGTTCGGAGAAGCGAACTAGTAGGCATTTTATTCACCGCTACTTTAATTTCCTTGAGAGAAATACAAAGAACGTGGGTCGAACCGTCCCAGAGCGTTACTATCTTCTTTGTGGATCGAACGGCTAAGTCAATGGCTACAACTACTCTGTGATTCCGAAAGCCAAACAAGGTATTCTGTTTGAAAATGCAATGATCAATATTGGTATTAGACACCTTATTTTACGGCTTGTATATTAAAGTAGGACGCCAAACCCTTTGACATCGTTACCAATTTTTATCGAGTCAAAACCTTTACCGAAAGTCCTACCTGCTGTGAATGTATCCTTCTGTATCGAGAGTATAACATCATAATCAGTGGAACATATTACTCCAAATTTTAGTGACGGGCAACATAATTTCATGTATGAATTATAAGGATCGAGTGTCAAACTGTTCGAGACCGTTACCTCCTTCTATGACAATCGAACGGCTAACTAAATAATATCATATATCTTAGGTTTCGGAGAGTCTTACCAGGTATTCTTGGCAGAAATTCCGCTCAAGAGTATTGACAACAGACACATTTTTTCACGGCTTGGATGTTAAAGCAGAGCATCAAACCGTTTCAGAACGTTACCATTTGGTATAAAGTCAAGCGTTTTACTACCAACCGAAAACCATTGCCGCTGTGTCGGGTGTGTACATCATGTTCGGAGTAACAAATTAGTATACATTTCAGCAAACGGACATCATATTTTCATTCTTGAGTAGCAAAGACGAGAATCGAACTCTTTGAGAAAATTGCAACATTCTGTGAGAGACGAACGGCTCAGTCAAATCTTCACATATCGTGTGATTCCGAAAGATAAACCAGATATTCCGGGAGTAAATCCTCTGTGCAGTCTTGGCAATACAAACCTCAATTCTCGGTATGAATATTGAAGTAGATCGTCAGACAGCTTGATAGCGTTACCAAGTGGTATAAAGTCAATCGTTTTACTGAATACATTACGCTCCGAAGATCAAGCCCGCTATATCGAGAGTATATCACGGTGATCATAGGGATGAAGTAGTGTACATTTCAGTGACGAGCACCTTGTCTTCACGTATGAATTATAAGATCGCGAGACACATACTTACAGAACGATACTACCTTCCTGGAGGGTCGAACGACTAACTCAATAGCTTCAACAGTCCTGTGATTCCATGAGTCAGACGAGGTATACCGCGACTAAATCCGCTGAATAGTATTGACAATGGGCACCTTATTTTACGGTTTGAATATTTACGTAAAGCGTCAAACCGTTTGACAACGTTACCACCTCGCATGTCGTCAAACCTTTTACCGACATACTTCCCCTCCGAGAAGCTAGCCCGCCGCATCGAGAGTATAACTTCGTGTTGAGAGAAACTAATTTGTAAACATTTTACTGATGGGCACCATAGTTTCACGCGTGAATTACAATGTCGAGAAACAATAAGATCGAGTACGATGCCACCTTCTGTTAGAGACGTACGTCTAAGACAATAACGTCACCTATCTTGTGATTTGGAGAGTCAAGCCAGATATTCCGGCAGCAAATCCGCTGAACAGTATTGGTAATGGACACCTTAACTCACGGTTTGAACATTACAGTACGGCGTCAAACCGTTTGAGGACGTTATCAATTGGTATAACGTCAAACACATTACCGATGGCCCTACTCTCGGAGAATCAAACTCGCCGTTTTGAGAGTATATCATCGTGTGCAGAGAAAGAAATTATACTTCTTTTTAAATGACTGGAACCATAACATGATGTATGAATTAGAAGATCTATGGTCAAACCTCTCTAGACCGTTGCCACCTTCTGTGAGAGACTAACGGCTAAGTCAGTTGCTTCACCTATCCCGTAATAACGAGTGTCAAACCAAGTATTCCGGGATTAAAATTCGCTGAACAGTATTGGCAATAGACAACTTAATTCAGGGCATGAATAATAAGGATGAGACTCAAACCGTAGGAAAACATTACCAATTTTTATGAAGTCATTCTGTTTACCCAATTACTTATAGTCTGAGAGTCCAACCCCCTGTAGCGGTTGTCTAGCTAAGAGATCGCAGGAACATATTAATAGACATTTTAGCAGACGGACACCTTATTTTCATATATGAATAGAAAAATCGTGAGTCAAATCATTCGAGAACGTTACCACCGTCTTTGAGGGTCGAACACCTAAGTCAGTAGCATTACAAATCCTGAGATTCCGACAATCAAAGCAAGTATTCCGTAGCAAATGCGCGGTACAGAATTGGCAATAGACACCTTTATTCACGGTTTCAATATTAAAGCAGGCCTTCGAACCGTAGAAGAATGAAACCAACTGGTTATAAAGTCACACTACTTACAGAATACCCAACTTTCCGAGAAGCTAACCCGCTGGTTCGAGAGCATAATTTCGTATTCGGAGAAACATATTAGTTTACATTTTAGAGACGGTCACATTAATAATATGTATGAATTAGAAAATCGAGTGTCAAACTGTTCGCAATCTTTACCACCTTCTGTGCGAGACGAACGGCTAAGTCAATAGCTTCACCTATCGTGTGATTCGGGGAGTTAAGCCAGGTATTCCCGGAGTAAATCCGCTGAACCTTATTGGTAGTGGACACTTTTAGTTCAGGGATTTAATGTGAATGCACCGAATCGAGTTGCTGTAGAGCATTACGTATTGGCACAGAGTGAAACACATTACTGATGGCCTTATCTTCTAAGAAACTAACGCGAGGTATTGAGAGAATAACATCGTGTTCAGAGAATGAAATTAGTTTCCATTTCAGTGACGAACACCTTAACTTCATGTAGGAATTAGAGGGGCGGGGATCAAACAGTGCGAGAACGTTACCACCCTCTGGGAGAAACGAACTGCTAAATCAATAGCTGCACCTATTCTGAGATTCCTAGAGCCATACCCGTTATTCCAGGTGTAAATCCGCAGATCCGTTAATGACATCATTTTTATAAACATGTTGTTATTTTATACGATTGTCTGTATACGGACCTACGCTGTTTGAGCGACGCGTCTGGCGAGGTCTTGTAGTAGCGTACGGCTGAACGGAGCAGGACTACTGGATGGACTTCCTCTGTTCCTTTAACTTTGATTTTATACCGCTTGCATTTTTTTACCAGTTCTCTATTTATTTATACATGCTGTAATTTTCTGTTTTGATATTCTAGATTTATTTCAAAAGTTACTATTATTATTTTAAAAAATTGTATTTCTTAGGAAAGGTGTCTTTGGAATAAGTTGAGAGTACGTTATGACATTATTTTGTTAAACATAATGTTATTATATATGACTGTCTGTATAAGCCTGGGGTGATCATGTAGTTGCGTTCGGTAGATCCGACCAAAACTAAGGTATGATCTACGTTAACTTCTTTAATCTTGATATTGTACCGTATGCATTCTTTCCCAGTTCTCCATTTATTTATACACACTGCAATTTACAGATATGATATTTTAGATTTTTTCACATTTTTCAATTTTTAGATTCAAATATCGTATTACCTAGTAAACATGTCTTTGGAATGATTTATATGTACATACATGAAAATAATATGCAAAATTCTTTGTTATTTCATATGATTGTCTCCATACGTACATATGCTGTCATGTGCGACACGACTATAGTGGACTCCATGTTTCTATCGGTAGATTGGAGCGGCACTACTGTATGATTCACTTTAATTTCAGTAACATCCATTTTGCACCGTATGCACGTTTCCTCCTGTTTTCAATTTGTTTATGCAATCTGTCATTTACTGTTATGTTACTTCCGATTTCTTTCGAAATTTTCAATCTTCATTTTAAGAAATTGAACTTCTAAGTATAAGTACTTTTGATATCAGTTGAGTGTACATTAATCACATTATTCCGTTATACTTGCTGTTATTTTATAATTGTCTGTATACGTACACGCTTCCAGAGCTACTCGCCTGGAGCGGACAAGTAGTTGCGTACGGTAGATACGCACGAGACTAAGGTATGATCTACGTTAACTTCTTTAATCTTGATATTGTACCGTATGCATTCTTTCCCAGTTCTCCATTTATTTATACACACTGCAATTTACAGATATGATATTTTAGATTTTTTTCACATTTTTCAATTTTTAGATTCAAATATCGTATTACCTAGTAAACATGTCTTTGGAATGATTTATATGTACATACATGAAAATAATATGCAAAATTCTTTGTTATTTCATATGATTGTCTCCATACGTACATATGCTGTCATGTGCGACACGACTATAGTGGACTCCATGTTTCTATCGGTAGATTGGAGCGGCACTACTGTATGATTCACTTTAATTTCAGTAACATCCATTTTGCACCGTATGCACGTTTCCTCCTGTTTTCAATTTGTTTATGCAATCTGTCATTTACTGTTATGTTACTTCCGATTTCTTCGAAATTTTCAATCTTCATTTTAAGAAATTGAACTTCTAAGTATAAGTACTTTTGATATCAGTTGAGTGTACATTAATCACATTATTCCGTTATACTTGCTGTTATTTTATAATTGTCTGTATACGTACACGCTTCCAGAGCTACTCGCCTGGAGCGGACAAGTAGTTGCGTACGGTAGATACGCACGAGACTACTATATGGTATTGGTTAATTTCTTTAGCTTGATACTGTACCGTATGCACTCCTTCGCTGTTTTCCATTTATTTCGACATATTGTCATTTACTGTTATAATATTTTCTATTCTTTTCACAATGTCAAATTTTTCACACCAAAAATTGTATTTTATAGGAATAGTGTCCTTGGAAATAGATGGGTGTACGTTCGTGAAAATATTTCGATAAATATGTAGTTATTTTATATGATAGTCTGTAAATATACTTACGTTTCCGGAGTGACACGGCTGGACTGGTCTTGTAGGTGCGTACGGCAGATCGAAGCGTCATATTGGATGACCTTCGTTAATTTCTGTAACCTTGATTTTACTCCGTATGAATTTTTTACCAATTTTTTCATTTATTTATACATTCTGTTATTTACTGTTATCATATTTTCGATTTTCATAGAAATTTTGAATTTTTATTTTAGGAAATTGGATGGCTTAGTGAAAGCGTCTTTGGAATCAGTTGTGTGTGCGTTTATGACAATTTTATGTTAAATTATTTTTATTTTATATGATATATTGTATACGTACCTACGCTTCGGGCGGGGGGGGGGGTACGGTTGTAGTGGTCTTGTAGTTAGGTACGGCAGATTGGAGCAGCATAATGGATTGTCCTCGATAATTTCTGTATCCCATGATTTTGAACTGCATGCATTCTTGCCCAATTTGTCCATTTATTTTGTACGTTCTTTCATTTACTCTTACGATATTTCCGATTTTTTTTTTTTCGAATTTTCAATGATAATTGCAAAAATTGTATTCCTTGGCAAAAGAGTCTCTGGGATTAGTTAAGTTTACGTATATGACGATATCTTGTTAGACTTATTGGCATTTTATATGATTGTCTGTATACGTACCTACGCTGATTGCACGAGACGACTGGCGAGGCCTTGTAGTTGTGTACGACAAAACGGAGCGAGAGTATTGGATGGTCCACGATAATGTTTTTAACCTTGATATTGTACAGTACGAATTATTTCCAGTTTTTCATGCATTTGTTTATACTGTATGTTGCTGCTATGATGTTTTCACTTCTAAATAATACAATTTCTGAGATAAAAAACTGGAGGGTTTGAATAAAATCGGAAATATTATAACAGTAGAATACAGAATGAAGATATAAATAGTGAATGTCAAAAGAATGCATTCGGCACAATATCAAGGTTGGAGAAATTAACGAACATACAAGGGTTTTGCGGTCCGACGTGCCGAACGCAACTGCAAGGCCACAACAGGCGTGTCGCACCGGAAGCATATGTACGTATGAAGACAATTTTGTAAAATAGAAATAAGTTTCATCATAATATTGGCATAAACGTACACTCAACTTATTCGAAAGTCTCTTTCACTGGTAAGTAAAATTTTTTATACCAGAAATTGAAAATTTTAACAGAATTGGAGATATCATAACAGTAAATTACAGTATGTAAATATAAGCAGAATACAGAGAAATAATGCAGACGGTACAATATCAAGGTCAATGAAATTATCAGAGACCAAACAACACTATCGCTCCGATATTCCGATCGCAACTGCAAAAGAACTACACCCGTGTCGGTCCGGAAGCGTAGGTACCTACACGCACAATCGCTCAAAATAACAACAAATACAGAAACTGTTGTCGTAATCGTACACTCATCTAATTCCAAAGACACGTTTCATAAAATGTACAATGATTGATATTAAAAATTGGGAATTTTGAAAATATCGAAAGAATCGAGCAGTGAATTACTGTATGTACTAATAAGTGGAAAATAGCGAAAGAATGCAAGTGGTACAATATCAGGTTTAAAAAAATGTACATATACCATAGAGCAGTGTCGCTCCGATCTAGTGAACGCAACTACAAGATAAGTCCAGCCGTGTCGTCCCGCAAGCGTAGTTACGTCTACAGTCAATCGTATAAACTAGCAATAAGTTTAAAAGAATAATGTCATAAACGAAAAGCAACAAATTCCAAAGACCCTTTTACTATGGAATAAAATTTTGAAAACTATATATTAAAAATTTTGAAAAATCGATGATATCATGGCAGTAAATTACAGCATGTAGAAATAAATAGAAAATTGCGAATGAATTCTTACGTTACAATATTTAGGATAAAGAATGTGCATAGGTTATTGCCGCTCCGCTCTACCGAACGCAACTGCAAGACACCACAGCACTGTCGCTCCGGAATCGTAGGTATGAATACAGACAATCATATAATATAACAACAAGATTAACAAAATATTGACATAAACTTAATCTCACCTAATTCCAAGAACACTTTTACTAAGAAATACAAATTTTTTAAAAATAAAAAATAAAATTTCGAAAAAAATCGTTAATATCAAGACAGTTAATTACAGTATGTGTTAATAAATTGATTGCTGGGATAAACTGCATACGGCACAGAGTCATGGTTAAGAGATAAACGAGGACCATCCAATAGTGTCGCTCTGAATTGTTGAACGCAACTACAAGACCACGCCAACCGTGTCGCTCTAGAAGCGTACTTACGTTTACAGACAATCATATAAAATAAGAATATTATTAATATGAAAATGTCGAAAACGTACACTCAACTAATTCCAAAGGCACTTTTACTAAGAAATACAATTTCTTTACAAAAAATTGGGAATTTCGAATTTGTACGAAAATATCACAACAGTAAATTACAGTATCTATAAATAAGGAGAAAACTGGGACAGAATGCATATGGTACAAAATCAAGGTAAAGGAATTAACAGAAGCCATGCAGTAAAACCGCTTCGATCTGCGGTGAACAGTTACAAAACCTCGACTGTCGTTTTGCTCCGGCTTGGTCGGTACGAATCCAGACAATAGTATAAAATAAAAAGCTTAACAAAATACTGTAATATACGTAAGCACAACTAATTCAAAAGGAACTTTTACAGAGAAATACAATTTTTCAAAATAAAAAGTGAGAATTTTGAAATGTATCGAAAATATCTTAATATTAAATTACAGTCTGTATGAATAAATTGAGAACTGGGATAAAATGCATACGGTTCAATATCAACGCTATAGAAATTTCTGACGACCATTAAGTAGTGTCGTTCCAATCTACGGAACGCTACTACAAGACATCTCCAGTCGTGTCGTGCCGGCAGCGGAGGTACATATGGAGACAATCATATAAAATAACATGGAATATAACAAAATATTGTCACAATCGTATGCTCAACTAATTCCCAAAGGCACCTTTCATGAACGATACAATTTCTGAAATTAAAAATTTGAAATTTTGAAGAAATCTGAAATATCATAACAGTATATTACAGTTCGTGTTCAGAAAAAGATATTAGTCTCCATTTCAGTGACGGGAACATTAACTGCATGTGTGCGTTAGAAGGTCGAACGTCAAACTTTTCGAGAACGTTACCACCGCCTGTTGGAGACGAACCGCTACGCGAATAGCTTCACCTATCCTGTGACTCCGATAGAAAATCCAGATATTCGGGGTGTAGATCCGCTTATACGCCCTATTGTACGGTATAAATGTTAAGGTATAAATTCAAACCTTTGTAAGACGTTCGGTACTGATACAGAG